>NC_032015.1:10412782-10505321 GCF_001865875.1 Lupinus angustifolius | reverse complement strand
CCCTTTTTGCTCTAGCCCTAGTCATAGGACCACTTATGCCTTCAAGGTCATCAATATCAAGGTTAGGCTCTTTAAGGTTCATATCACGCAAAAGGTCTACAATTAAAATGGAGTAAACATATAAGTATAACATTAGTTGGTCATTACATATATAATTGTTTGAGATGATTTGTGCCAATACCTCTATACGAGTCTACTTGATTTCGTTAGGATTTGGTAACTTGTTTCTACCACGATTATTCAATTTGTAAACTTTCACCACACTAAACAATAGAAAATATACTTAATTAATAAACAACTAGGAAAGTAAAAGTGTAACTAAAAGTTTGAATGAGTAGTCCACTTACTTAGAAAACATCTCTTTCAGAGCGGCATAGTTGTTCATATCATCACGTGTCAATGAGTCAAAGTAATATATTTCTTCATTGACCCGATTGATGGTGATGAGAACCTCTTCAGGAGATCCTTGTTTACAATGATCTATCTTGTTTGGTGTCCTTGAACCCACGGTTTTATGGGTGCTTTTTATGGTTATGTTTGGCAGCAAGGAAATTGTAAAGATAAAAGAAGATGGTTAAGGTATGGAGATGAAGGCGCCACAACAAGGATGTTGATAAGTCGGATGCTATTCGCCACAAGAACGTCGTTCTTGAATAGAATGTGTAATCTTGGTTCAGCCAAGAAGTTAGGAGAAGAACTCTCACACAAGAAGGAATATACCTTGTATTTTGACATGAAATTAAACTTAGTTTCATTGCATCCGAAATGTTACAATTATAGGCTAACTCATGGTGAGTAAATTAGGCCCAACCGAAATCCTAAACAAATTCAAATTACACATAAATGACATTTTGAATTTTCCATGACAAAGCCTTAATTCTAAGTCTCGAATTCCTTGTATTTTTGATGAGGAATTCGACCCCCTTGGAGTTGTATTCTTCATGAATTAATTGCCTTCATGACTCAATGTGTTTTTAATTGCCTTGCACGAAAAAGCACCTTGAATGGTTCATGAATGCATTAAAATTTGGGCAGCACAACATCTCTCAATGTTTAGGCTTTCATGATGGACGGCTCAATCAATTGTACATGATTCCATGTGTAATTCGACTCCTATGAGTTGTGTTCTTCATTAAATTTGGACGGCACAACTAATCTCCATGCTAGACTTTATGAGATGGGCGGCACAATTAAGTATTGCAAGACTTTATGAGTATATGGTCTTCTCAATGTGGTTATGAATGCCTTGCACGAAAACATATCTTGAATTAATCATGTTTGACTTGATTAATGGTCTTGCACGAAAACTTCAAAGAATAATCATACTTGAAAGGATTTAATGGCCGGCACAAATAAATTTCATGAATTTAATCATTTCCACGAAAACATTCAAGAATTAATCATGCTTGACTTGATGATGGATGGCACAATTAAGTCTTGCACGAATTAATGCATGGCACAAACAATCCTCCATGCTTGACTTGATGATGGACGTCACAATTAAGTCTTGCACAAATTAATGAATGGCACAAATAATCATCCATGTTTGACTTGATGATGGACGGCACAATTAAGTCTTGCGCGAATTATTCCATTGATTTAACCATCTTTGACTTGGCTTGAATGATTTGCATGAAATGCTCAAGTTGTCTTTAGTGGTCTTGACTTCATTTAATGCTCTTCAAAGACTTCATTTATTCTGAAATTCAAATAGAAAAAGACAAATTAAATGCTTCATGAACCATCTTAGGACATAATAAATATGTCTTAGCCATCCTTAGAACATGGTCGTGCCCTACTTAAAAGGGTTAGGAATTATTTTCCCACTTTGGCCCATATGCAAAGTCACATAATGAATGAAGTGAGGACTCCCTTGAATTGAACGTGGAGCATTCATCATGATCCAATTTTGGCTCATTTGGGTTCACATCATTTGGCAACCAAAACCCAATGTTGCCTAACAAAACATATGTACATGGTTGGGAAATGTTAAGCACAGCAAACATACTAAAGAAAGAAATATAAAAGACAATTACAAAATGCTCACCTAGTATTAAAAGGTGCAAGAAATAAATCTGCATCTTCTTTATGATGGATGAGATTATCTGTAATTCGTTGTGTTTTTTCTCCAATATCATTTTTTCATGCGACATCAAAACGGTAAGGTGTGGGAATATGAACATCACATTTTTCTTATTTACCTTAATAAAATTTTCATACAAGTACCTAATATATATAACACAAATGTTAGTTAATTATAACACAACGCCATGCAAAAGTGAGAAGTTAAGAAAATATAATTTAACTCATATATACATACAACACTTGCACCTATACAATCACGTTTATAGGCATCCCGGACTCCACTCATGCCAACGTATTCATCAATATTATCCTCGTAGACTTCCTTGGGAATTGATATAATTATCATATCATCTCCCATCTTATTTACATGCTCCATCAGCTGAGTACAATAATTGGTAGTCTTCTTGGAGTTAACATCTCCAGTAGATGGCTTTGAGCATACATCCCCAGAAGTTGGCTTAGACTTTTGGGTGCTACTAGGGGTGGAATGTACATTTTCCTGAAATATTCAATAAAAACATATCAATTATAGATTAATATATATATATATATAATATGAGTGAGCATAAGGTGAAAAATCATACCTTAGGAGGAATTACTTGAACAAGGTCTACTGGCCAAGCCACAAAAGTGCTTATAGCCCCTCCAACTATGAAGATATATTCATCGAGAGGAATTACAGCAACACATTATCATCGATTGCAATGTCAATCGCGACCTTCACATGATGGTGTGGGATACGTGCATTATGCAGCATAGCATCGGTCAACTTGTGCACTTTCCCAATACCCACTACTCGAATAGTTGGGGTATCTAGGAAAATTTTATAAGAACTAATTCTCTATACGTAAGTTAAAACATATAATTAGTTAACGACTAAATTAAAATAAGTTAACTAAATTACCTCAGGAATGGGAATCAAAATGAGAATATTGTAAGGTGCAGGTGTAGTACAACTCTCATTGACGGTTGAAGGAACATTGTCAGCATTACTAGCTAGTCGTTGCCACTCAGCTTCCTTCGCCTTCATTGATTGCGCAACTTCGTTGAACCGTTGCATGAGGCCATCTAGTTGATTTTGAACCTGGGTCATTTGGGCTTTGGTTACACGCTTTGGACGGGGTACAAATGTTCGCTGGCTAACCCCAAATCCTGCACCTCGGATACGGCCAGGGTAGATACGCAGTCCTAGTGCCTTGTCAAGTATTATACGACTATTCGGGGTTGCCTCCTTTTCTTTTAGGGCAACCTGACAAATCAAGAAAAAACATAATGTTAATTAATCACATTTTGAAAAATAAAGTATGGAAATTGAGTATAATTAAAAAAAATATGAGCATTTTCAACACGTCTTGCAGCTTCTTGAACTTCATCATTGTCGATGACACCATCCTTGTTCTTACGGGCGTCCACCCATAGAACATCGAGTTCTACTCCATGTGGAGTCATAGGTGTATCGCTTTTGTTCTCCAACTAACAAAACATAACCAATAATAATGTAATTAGATATATATGCATACAAAACATAACCAATAATGTACAAATTAACAATACTTACAATTTTTTCCTCGATTCTTCTATACCCCACTCGAGAAGTTCGGTACGGATATAAAGGCTTGAATGCTCTGTTGCGGTTTTTATTACTTAATTTCTGGAGCAATAAATAACATTAATATCAATAATCATATACAAAAGTCAATACAAAGAATATGATTTAACCAATAAAGACTCGTCTTGTGTGTGCAGGGTGACAAAAGTTTTCCAATCCTCTTCATCAACGATATTTGCATATTTAGTTGGAGGTTTTAGGTTGACATTGCCATCAACATCTCTGAGTAATTTTTCGGCATCAATTCGGAATTGTCAGAGAGTCTTGCTAGCCGATTTAAGGATATAATCCTTATGCTCCTCACCAACATCAAAAGTTACCTGAAATAAAAATACATATATATTATATATTGCATGCATATACGTACATTACATGAAAACATAACACATATACATACATGGCATGAAAACACAAAAACACAAAAACTGAAAAAAAATAAACTTACTCTTATTTCATTCCAAATATGCTCTTTCACAGTATTTCCTACATCACTCCATCTGTTGAAGGTTAGCTTCACATTCTTCCTAACAACAACACCAATGTACCTTACCAATGTGTTGCCACCCTTCGAGTTTAATGGTTGGCCTTTAGAGTTTCATTGAACTTCTATCTTCACATCCCTACTTCTTGACATAATGACATTCTTCATGGAACTCAATCCACGTGGAGGTCGTTTTTTAGCAACGATTTGTTTGTCTTGTGGAGTCGGTGAAGCTTCGACACCACCGTGAGATACATGATCACCACTTTGGGAGGCCATTGATGAAGTTTTTTCAGTTTATAAGAGTATGAGGGTTTGTTGAGAATGTGATGATTTCTTTTCGAGTAAGTTTGAGAGCATAGAGGAAACAATTCATGTTTTAGATATTTAAGTTGTAGTAATCATTTAACAGCGTGTATTAACGATAGTGCGCTGTTGTATTGACCTCTTCAACACCCCATATTAATGGTAATGTTTTTGTATTGACATCTTCAACAACGCATATTAACGATTGCGTTGTTGTTGTGTATCCAACTATACACTATTCATTTTATGAACACGATCTCTTCCATAACGCATATTTAACGTGGAGATGTTGTATCAATATCTTCAACAGTGCATATTAAGGATTGCGCTATTGTTGCGTATCCAATTGTTTACTACTTATTTTCATTAACACATCAACAGCGTTACCGAGATGTAGCGCTATTGAGTAGAATCTAATTGGCAGTGCTATCATCTGAATTATGCGATGTTGAATAGAATCTAATTGACAGCGCAGTCGTAATTATGCGCTGTTAAACTAAACTCATTTTCCAAATTAACAGTGTATTTATAGTTATGCGATGTTAAATTAATATTCTACATAACTGGAAAATATTTATAGAACATGAATTTACTTAAATTAACATGAAGTTGCTATTAGGGGTGTTCGCGGCCCATTTGGATCGGTTTTTAAGCAAAAAATCATCCGATCCAAATGAATAATTAGCATGCGGTCCGGTCCGGTCCATTTATATTAAGATGTCAGATCCAATCCGGTCCAAATATTATATGTGGTTTCGGTCTGGTTTGGATCGGTCTTTTTTTTAGATATTAACATATAAATCCCTTCTATTTCAGCCTATAACACCAACAAGGCAGCAACCAGAATAATGAAGAAAAGTTTGATTATTTTAATAGTAAGATTAGAAACATCAATATAAATGATCCATTCATTTTTAACAATTTCATGATCCAGTCAATCAAAAAAAAACAACAACAACCCAACAACAAAAAGTAAACAACAAAATTAAGGATTCTGCAGAGAACATTCAACATCTATCTAGTGATTCTGGAGGAATGAGGAAAATTTATTTCCACTGACATCTTACTTTTCCTCATCACAATGGAGGAATTAGGGATTTAGGAATGAGGAATTAGGGATTCTGTAGTGTCACTGCCTATCTCAAATACTTTAGTAAAAATCAGGAGATACATTTAACAATATTGGTCCGGTCTGGATCCCAGACGTGAAACCGAAGACCGGACCAATCGGTCCTTAAAAAATAAATCCAATACGATCCAAATAGATTCGGTTTTTGCGGTTTCGGTCTACTTTAGATCGGTTTACAGTTTTTGTTTTGGACCGGTCTGGATTTGAACACCCCTAGTTGCTATGAAGTAGATTATTCCTATATAATTGTGTTTATTAATATGAAACTAGATAAAATATTAAACATTACATTTTGTTAATTTGTTTTTGTATTTATTAAGTATTGATAATTTCTTTATTGTGTTTATTAATAAGGAACAATGCAAAAATATTAAAGAGAATAACCATCCAAATAATTAACAAAAAACAAAAATTAACATCCAAAATAATTGTTTTATTATTCATTTAGATAGGCAAAATACATTATAATGAACTATTTCAATGAAGGAAATAATTTTTTGCTCGACTCCTTTATACAAAACTTCATTGATCTGAGACCATTTTGAAAAATGAAAAAGCTGAATGGATTAAATAATTTATTGATCTGAGTCCTTTTTTCTTCTACGCAAATCTTCTATAACAATTTATTGATTTCCTTTTAAAATCTTGGTCCTTTTGTCATAAAGGAAATCAATGAACTTAAGGAATTGCTACAGATGATGAAGAAAAATATTTCATTGATCCCCTTTTTGCTTTTATTTCAGTTCAATTGAAAGAGCTCAATGAACTAAATAATTCATTCCATTTTCCTTTTATTTCCTTCCAATTGCAAATGAAAGAGATCAATCAACTAAATCTTCATCTCACACAAATCTTGTATGACAGTCACCTTCCTTATGAAATCTAGGTCATTTTGCAAAATCAAAAGTTGTTAAAGACCTCCTTGACATGATTCTGAAACAGAAACACAATTTTTTTCTCGACTCCTCTATACAAATCTAGGTGTTTTTTCTCTTTTTCACTCTTTGGAGTATTGCTCTCTTTTTTACTACTTTGCGTTTTCTTCCTCCTATCTTCATGAACATACTCTTATAGAAACACATACTCTTAGGCTCTTAGCTTACTAATGAAATAGAACATTGAGTGAACCACAATATTTATAGATGAGCAACCATTAATATTTCAACAAACAAAGAGACATATAATCACTCAACCATTAATATTTCAACAACCAAGAAATACATAATCACTCGATCATTAATATTTCAACAAACAAAGAGACACATTACTACTCCACCATTAATTTCTCGGACACTTAAAAAGTCGTAAAACATCAACAAAGCATAATTAAGCAAGTGCGATTACTATGTCATCTTCAACAGCGCTTCCTTAAATATGTGTTGTTGCATATATTCACATCAACAATGCTTTCTATCAAATGCGCTCTTAAAAATAAATTATTCAAACCAGCGCTAACGTTACTGATGTTCAACAACGCATTGTCAAGAATGCGTTGTTGAAGTTACACAAATTGACAGTGCATGCTTTATTATGCATTGTTGATGTTCTTCCGCCTCATTTTCAACAGCGTCGTTCAAAATTGTATTATTGAATGCCCGTTGTTTATTAGGATATCTAGCATAGTGATAGCCGAATGAAATTCAACAAATATAGCATTCTGAATGAGATGTAAAGCAGACTAAAAAATACCATTAGGATTCCTAAAGATACCACCTCCTCCTACATGATCGGAGGTTCCATGAGCTGCACCATCAATGTTCACCTTAACCTAACCCACTTTTGGAGGCTTCCAAACAACTTTAATAATCTTTGGAGCTCTGTTGATATTTAATGAGATTTTGAAAGCTCTAAGAATGATGAACTCATTCAAAGATGAGCTACAAGAAGAAGATGAGTTTCCTATTAGAGAAGTCTCCCTTGTGATATTTGCAATGGCTTGACTCAAATATATCTTCCTAACCTCAAATCTAATTTGATTTCTGCAAAACCATATTGTACTTAATGTGTGTATAACACAAGCTAACAACACTTCTTTCACTTGAGAACTCCGGTAGTTGTTGCAAGCCAATAAGATGGAGGAAGTCGAAGATGTATCCAATTGGATAAAGAAAGTATTCATCAACCATTGCCATATGTCATTAGAAAAATGACAGTAAAAGAAGAGATGGTCAAAGTCTTTAGAATTTAATTTATAAAGACCGTAGATTGAAACCATATTACAACCTCTCTTTTGAAGATTGTCATCGATTAGGTATTTTTCTATTCATAACAATATCAAGGAATCTCAATGTTATGCTATATTTCTTATGTGAAATTATTTAAGCTATAGGTTTCTATTTGTTCAATTTTGATTATTGTGAGAAATAGTGTTCTATTTGTTCAAATTCTTCCATGATGAAATACTATTATTATGAGTAGTCACAATTTTTTTTAGTATTAATTAACCGTTTTATTGAAAATAATAGTAATGAATAAAAGCATTGGATGAACAAGATTAACCTTCTAACAATTATATGTCAAAATTACATATATCTAGTAATTTAAAATTATCAATCCACTCAATTTATATCTACATAGTAGATTAGGTTAAATTTAACATAACTTTCACATTATTTCTTCTTTTTATTGAATGAGATTTTGGGGTGACACAAAATCAAAACTTAATATGATTGATAAAAAAAACACTTAATTATTAAATATTACTTGAATTTATTTTTTTCAACCAGTTACATGAAGTGACACACTTTGTGAGATAGAATATGTGTTCCCGAGAGAGTAGGGGATGAGAGTGAATATATAGTTTTAAGGAAATTTTGAGAAGAAAAAAAATAATAATCGTGATTCAAAAAACTCCTTTAGAGATTTAATTTTTTTCCTAAATAAAAAAAAATCTTTAAATTAAATCAGGTCTAAAATAAAAACAATATGTAATTCTACCTTGTAACCCCACAAGTATATCTAGACCCTCCAACAAACCCTGTACAGTGTACATACAATCTCACAAATCCATAAATACCATTTTCTTATTATTTCTCTTACATAAATTTAATCAGGCTAAAAAGCCCAAAGTTATTTTTAGTTTACATTCAAGCGGAAGAAAGACAAATTACACAAAAAAAAAAACCGGCAAAACACACCAACTAGGACTGCAAATTGCATCTGAATATTGAAATGTTTCTATACTTTTAAGAGTGTAATATATATTATTTAAAATATTTTTTTTGAAGAATCAATGATTATTGAAAATAAATAGTAGATGATGTAATAATAGTGTATAAAAAAATTTACACTGTCAATGTATACATCTTTTTCTCTACTTTTAATAGCGATAATTATAAAAATGCCACATTTTTTGGTATAAAATGACTATTTTAGAATTACCATTAAAAGTGTATATACTAAACATAAAAATATAAATCAAACATCATTTTAAGAGAAAATGGTTCATAACAAGATTTCTTATGGTCACTCTATAAAAAAAATGAGTAAATTACATTGATACCCCATGAGTTTTAGTGAAATTACATAAACTACCCCTCACTTTTCTAAACTTACACAAACCTCCCCTAGTTTTGTACTTTCATTACACTGACAACTCATGTATAAGAAATAAGTGTAATATTTTAAACAAAAAATGTGATAAATGCAATTAAGTTAAACAAAACATGATATACTGTGTAGACAAGTCTAAATAATATACAAATCAATGTATCTTTATTATTTTTTGTTACAAAATGCATCAACAATTATAAAGAAATATTGTTTAAATCACTCTTATAATGTAGTGTAATGAACCAAAAATAATAAAGATACATTGATTTGTATAATATTTAGACTTGTCTACACAATATATCATATTTTATTTAACTTAATTGCATTTATCACATTTTTTGTATAAAAAATTACACTTATTTCTTATACAGGGATGGTCAGTGTAATGAAAGTACAAAACTATGGGAGGTTTGTGTAAGTTTAAAAAAGTAAGGGGGTTTGTGTAATTTCACTAAAACTCAGAAGGTGTCAGTGTAATGTAATATAAAAAAATTTATACAGATTTACCATTAACCTCCTAAGCATCAATGTTGAATATAAGACTTTTCACTAACCCAATGAGTCGTTTTGCTTCCAAAGGGTCATCATACTCTACCTCATGGTGTCCTCCTTCCTGAAAGTCACTCACCACATTCACACCATTTTCTATCATCAATTGGACTAAGTCTTTGGCATAGTCCACAAGTATGTCACCACCGTTCCCACTCACCAATACCCATATCCCTAGATCCTTAATCTTATATAGTTTCTTAGGGTCATTACCAACCCATAGATTGCAATACTCATGGTCACGGTTAGCACCAATTGGCAAAGCCAAGTCCCACATCATATCAGTTACACATAGTGGCATTACTTTGTTATTTATAAGCCTCAACTCTGATTCACTCCTCTTGGTCCCACCAAAAAATGGTTGCCTCAATATCAATCCACGAATCTTCAGTGGCTCAAGATCATCCACCTCTTCTGCTACATTTAGACTTCTACGTGAAAATGCTACTTATATATCTTTAAGAACCCAAAATGCTACTTATATATCTTTAAGATCAAACTGTTATTTTTTTTATTAGTCATTCTTGGGATACGCCATCTATAGGAGTGCTCTGTATCCTCTAAACGGATTTTTTCCCCAGTTTTTAGTTTTTGTTTCTTTTCTTTATGATGTACTAAAAAAAACTATAGATTCTTACCCAATCCATTTTTTGGTTATGGATTAAGTAGTTTTGTTAAGATTAAGTATTAGTTTTTTTGATAAATTAGGAATTTTTTTTTATTTCACCATAGCTATTTTATAATCATTAGTAAAAAGGTTTTTTTGTTAAAAGGGCAATAATTCCTTACACTTCAATGATAGATAATTATTTTGGGGAAAATGTTTTAACTTTTAAATGATGATTGAAATAAACACTTGGGTATTTAAATTTAGATCAGTCTAAAAATAAAACTAAAAACCAATCCAAAATAGATCAAAACTGTAAAAACTGAATGTATTTTGATTGTATCGGATTTATTTTTTAAAGATCAATCGATCCGGTTTTTTGTTTCACTTTTTGTATACAAACTGATCCAAACCAGACTGAAATTGTTTAAGTGTGTAGCCCTTTTAAATATCTACTAAACTTAATCGTAAGTCCAACTCCTGAAATTGTCTTGCTATTTTTTTGTTCTTTATTGTTGTTGTTTGCTTTTAATGTTGTTGAAGAATTTTTTTAATGTTATTTCAATGTTGCTAAACATTATTTTTTTTTATATTTTATACTTAATATTTAGTCATTTTTATGAGTTTTGAGTGTATATGCACTTTCATTTTTATTAAAAAACCTTATCCAAACCGAGCAGAAACGCACATAGTACTTGAACCGGATTGGACCGAACATCTTAATACAAATAGACTGGATCACATGTTAATTATGTATTTAGATCGGATGATTTTTTACCTAAAAACCGATCCAAATTAATTGCGAACACCCATACTCACTTCCTAAATACAATGCATCTTATCCATCATAAATACATGACATCTTATCCTATACTTGTCAATCTCATCCACTAATACACATAATAGAAAAAGATGTATGCACTAACTATATAAAAAAATTTATATTATTATTATATTATTTATCATTTATTTTTAATCATTATTAGTTCTTAGATAAAAATAATACAAATAAATGGTAGATGATACACTGATTGTATAACATTTTCACTACACAAATATTACTCTTCATAAACAATAGTAGTTTATTCAACCATTCGAATTTAACTATTTATTTTACCACAAATTAAATTACTTATATCTTTCATTTTTTTTATTATTTATTTTTATACGCATCTCAAAAAACTTAATATATAATCATAAGACAATTTAAACTTTATAATTTAATTGTAGATATATAAAACACTTGTCCATTGTAATATCTATACAATGTAAGTGTAAAAATTTATTTACATTATCTATCATTCGTTTAGATTTTTTTTTAAAGAATCGATCATACTTAAATATGAATAATTGATGATACAATGACATTATATAGAACTCATAAATTATCGGTGCATATATTTTTTTCTATAATCATTTTGCAACACTCCACTTCATTTATAAACCATTAGCATGTAAAATGCAATGGGTATCTGTATCGGCTGGTACATGTTGGTAACGAGTTCAACTCATCTCCAGTATTGGAGAAACCAGTACTGGAATATGAGGATGAGAACTTTTTAAAGAGTTTTTATTTATTTTTAACAGAAAATACCATGTAATCCTAGTCGTTAAAAAAACTTTTTTGCACATGTCATCATCCTATCCAGCGCTGGACTCCCCAGTACTGGAGAGGATCCCTTTCTGTTGGTAACACCCATAACAGGTTGTGTATGAGTCTTTGTTTTTAGACGCGTGAGTAGTTGAGATCCAAAATTTTAAAATTTGGTGTTGAATACGGCCAGATTTGAGTAATGATATACCTAGACCGACAATTCATGTATATATCTATATTATATCTAAAGAGAAAATATGGTGTAACTATCCATTATGTAATTTTTGCTTTCCTATTTTGCCCTTAACACTTTAATTTCTTAAAAAACATATAATCATATATAAACAATACCAACATATTAATCATTCTTTCACCTTAATTTGACAATTAAAATAAAGATATTTTAATTCACCAAAATAAAAATTAAACATACTATTTAGACAATGATATTATATTTGTTAATCCACAATTACGGAGTAATGTTATATTGTTGAATGAATGTTAGAGGTTTGTATTGTCTTATTTTAAATTATATTTTTTATAAAAAACATTTATATTTAAAAGATAATTTAAAGTAGTATCTTATACTTTAATTATGTTTTATAATAGTTATTGTCATTTTTACTTCTTTTTATTGTCTAAAATAACACACGTGATTATAAGAAACATCAGCCTAAATATATAAATTGTTTTCAATGTTTTAAAATATTTCATGAATTTATGAGTTCTAGTTGATCTGATGGGTACCCAAGAATTCATAGGTAATAGACCCAACTGATACTTGTACGAGTTTGGGACAAGTCTGAGTCCCAAAATAATCAACATAATAATAATAATAATAATAATAATAATAATAATAATAATAAATATCACTATGATAATTAGTGTTAGAGAATATCTGGATTTATAGAACATTATTTGTTTGACATATAGTTAGTTTTATTTATTTGAATATATCTATAATTTATGTTTATTTTGTTAGTTATTATTTGGATTATTGTTATATTAACATTTGTTTGACCACTTTACAATGATTTTATTTTGAAAACTAATACAATGTATTATCTATATACTAATAATATAAAAATTTATACATAAATAATGTATCATTTACCATTCATTTGTAATAATTTTATTTAAGAATTAATGATAATAAAATATAAATGAAAAATAATATATTGACAGTGTAAAATATTTTACATTGTTAACGTATACATCTTTTTTCAAAGTAATATGGGATAACTTTTCTATTTTAATTTCCTTTAATGTTGGATGGGTTTTTTAAGATATGTATAAAGATGTAAAATATAAAAAGTAAGTGAAACATGTAGATAATTTGTTTTATTATAAAAAAATTATCAAATTCTAATTTTATATATAATATTATACTTATAGTGTTAGAGTGTTTTATACTATTACAACAATACTATTCACCACTTATTTTTTTAATTATTATTATTTTTTAAATAAAAGTAATACAAATAAATTGTAAATAATATATTAATTATGTATAAATATTTACAATAGTAGTACATAAATATTATACTATATATATAAGAGATTCATTTACACCCAATGTAAATTACATTAGTTACACTCAATCGCAGTAATTCATTTTCTTAGATCCAACATATGAAATGAGAGAATGCAATAAGTGATGAGAGAAAAAAAAATCTTAAATAACTTTTAAGTTTCACTCATTTGGTCATTTGGATCTAAGAAAATGAATGATTGAGATTGAATGTAACTTAAATTAGATGTAAACAGATCTCTCATCGTGTGTATATATATATATATATATATATATATATATATGAGGAAAATGGGTCAGGCTCCTCTCCATTGATGAAAAGGGAAGTGCAGTTTTTCCCTTTAGTTTTAAGAGTAAACTTGTCTTATCATAATAAACATAAGGATATAAGTATAATAATATATCACATTTTTTTTTGTTTTTTGGCATTACTTGTCTATCATAGAAGTCTCATTAGAGGAAAATACATGTGAAATTACCTGCTTGATAGGCAATGGTGGTTCCAGCACTATTCCCCATTAAGTAACAATTGGAATAATCAACATATCTTATCAACCACTCATCTTGGCTTTTTGTAACCCAATGCAACGTTTCCATGGCATCATCAAACGCCGCCGGCAACCGGTGCTCCGGTGCAAGACGGTATTTGACAGAAGCCACAACAGCTTCATTGGTATCCGAAATCTCTACACAAAGATCATGGAACATGGTGTTACTAGCACTCCCAATAATGAAGCCACTACCATGGAAGAAAACAATGAGAGGTAGCTTTTTATGGTTTGGTGCTAATGCTATTCTTCTAGGTAAGAATAGTCGAGCCCAAGTGTTGTTTGATTGGTTAATGGTAACATCTTTGGAGAGAACAGAGATGGGAAGGGTGAGATCTGATGTAGGTGAGGTGAATGGATATTCCACCATGCGAATGAGAGTTTGATTATTAGGGTTGTAAACTAGTTTGAAGAGCTCATAGGGATTATCAGTGTTATTTACTTCAGATTGTGAAGAAGTTTGATTCGACATGGTATAGTTTGGGAGTTGGAAGTTTAATTACAATGAACTTTGCATGGAAGTCTTTGTTGCACTACCCACTCATTTATAAAAGGTGTGGGGGTCATACACTTATACATAATAATTCTGGGTGCCGGCAGTGTTATATCAAGAATTAGAATTCTATTGCCATTATTGTCTGCAGATCAATATTACATGGTACTACGTATTCAATTTTTATATATTTTATTTTTAGAATTAGAATGTATTTCTTATAATTTTTATGTATTTATGATAATGTTCAATTTAATGTGAAAGATATAATTAATTAATGTGTTGGTGATATTTATTTATGATTACATGGTCTTTTTGTAAAAATTAAATAATGTGAATGGCAAAATAGGAAATAGAAATTACACCATGGTGGAAGTTATACCATGTTTTGCCTTTATATATAGTATAGAAGTATAGATAGTTCAAATTATTGTTTTCTATATTACCAATGGTATCATTTCAATCTATGGTTAAGAAAATTAATTTTTTTGGTACATGGTTGTTTATTTTAAGAAGTTTTGCTCACATGAATTAATTTTTTGATTTTTTGGTCTTTCTGTGAATCTAGCGAAACCTTTTAATACTAGACTGGCGGATGAAGATCATCTGTCTCAAACAACGTCACACTCCATATCTGAAGTCAATTAGAGTATTCCATTTTATTACTTTTTGCTTTTAAAATTTTTATTTTATCTATGTGTTAATATATGATTGACTTGGGATAGAAAATAAGACATGTTGGGGCCCATCCCTAAACCGACACCTTTTATCTTAATCAAAAATCAAATCACAATCTAAATTTGTTACACCCTAAATTCTCAAAATAACATTGATTTGTTTAGTTGGGTGCTTGATTTGATTATTGTTATTACGAGCATTAATTGCATACAAGTTGAGCGCTTGAATATTTAATAGGATGTGATTGACTTTTAGATATTTATGAAATTATTGTAAAAATGTTTGTTCCATACTCATGTTTTGGGTGTATCTATATAATATAGTGTAGGAAATAAAAACATACGGAGAAAAGTATCACTTAATAATGTGATATGAGTAAAAGAAATAAAAAAAAGGAGATTGTGTAAAAGAAAAAATGATAAAAATGCAAGAGTTGTGAAAGCACCTAACCATAAAATAAGCAAGCAGATAGTTTAAATATTTAATAGTACATATCTTTTGGTTTTCTTAATGAAATAAATAAAATTTTAGAAGTTTATTCTCACTATCATACTCAACTTTTTAAAGGTTTTTTTTTATGGAGTACTAGCAATGACAACAAGATGGATTGAAATCAATTTCGTGCTTTCTCAACCACGAACAAAAAGTCTAAAACCCAAACTCAAATTAAGTGGACTTAAAAATAATGCTGTCATTCCTGAATCCGTTGGGTTTCAGGTAACTCAAAACATGTATTTATATGTATAGGTTTTATTATATGTATATATATAGGATTTATATATCTATTTATGTTTAATTTTGTAATTTAACATATATTAATTGGGTTCGGTGAGTATCAATTGTACTAAAACCGAAAGTTGAATTTGGGTAAAACTTGAACTCGAACTCAATAATAGAGATTGTTGCAAATGGAAAGGGGTTGAGTGCAGCAATGGAACAGGTCATGTACATAAGCTTCGCCTTCGTGGTTCTGGAACACATTTTTTATTAGGTGAATTCAATATTACTTCACTGCTAGAGTTGCAAAGTATGGAATATTTGGATTTCAGCTGGAATTATTTTAGTGCTAATAATATCCCAAAACAAATGGGTACCTTAACCAACTTAAGATATCTCAATCTATCATATAATAACTTTGGTGGGATGATTCCTTATCAACTTGCAAACCTATCAAGATTGGAGTATCTTAGTCTCGAAGGAAATTATCTAGTTGGAGCAATTCCTTCACAACTAGGGAAGCTCACACATTTAAGATATCTAGAT
This sequence comes from Lupinus angustifolius, assembly GCF_001865875.1. NCBI lineage: Eukaryota > Viridiplantae > Streptophyta > Magnoliopsida > Fabales > Fabaceae > Lupinus > Lupinus angustifolius. The sequence goes on along the minus strand of NC_032015.1, from coordinate 10,488,896 downwards.
CTGAGTGAGAATATTAGAATTGATGGACAAATTCCTTATGAACTTGGAAATCTCTCACAACTACAATATCTTAATCTTGGAAAAAATTCTCTTTCTGGAGCACTCCCTTTTCATGTCGGAAACCTTCCTATGTTGGAGACTCTTCAGCTCAACTCCAATTTTGATCTCAAAATTAATGATGGAAAGTGGTTATCTACTCTCACTTCATTAACAATTCTTGACTTGAGTGGCTTTTCTCATCAATGGCTGCAAATAATCAGCAAGCTTTTTCCCAGGTTAATAGAATTGAGGCTAAGTAGGTGTCAACTTTCTGATAATGATATTTATTCTTTATTTTACTTTTACTCCAATTCCAACTTTTCCACTTCTCTTACCATCCTTGATCTCTCTGAAAATATATTGACATCATCAACACTACACTTGTTGTCCAACGTCAGCATTAATCTACATGAGCTTTATCTTTCCGAAAATAATATTATGTCATTTCCTCCATATCTAAACTTTCCTTCTCTTGTGATCCTTGACCTCTCTAAAAATAATTTGACATCATCCATTTCTCAAGGTATTTCCAACTTCGGCTCCAAGCTTAAAGTGCTTCATCTAGAAAGTTGTGGTCTTTCAGACAGCAATTTTCGTGCATCATCTCCTTCCATTATGAATTCTTCATCTTCTCTTGACATCCTTGATCTCTCCTATAATCTGTTGACATCAGCTATATTCCATTGGATTTTTAATTTCACCACCAATCTTCACTCCCTTGACCTTGATGGAAACTTGTTAGAAGGTCCCATTCCAAATGGTTTTGGTACAGAAATGAGCTCCATTGAAGTATTGTCCCTTTCATTAAACAAACTGCAAGGCGAGGTTCCAGCTTCCTTGGGAAATATATGCACATTGCGAGAACTATATCTCTCAGGTAACAATTTGAGTGGAGAATTGTCAAGGATCGTACAAAGTTTTTCAAGGTGTAATAGACACATATTCCAGATTTTGGATTTATCATATAACCAGATCGCTGGAGCACTACCCGATCTTTCGATATTGTCATCTTTGAGGGAGTTAGATCTGTCCAATAATCAGTTAATTGGGGAAATGCCTAAAGGCATTGGATTGATGTATGAGTTGGAGGCATTGTACATAGATGGGAATTCTTTGGAGGGTGACATCACTGAATGGCATCTTAATAATTTGTCCAACTTGAAGGTCTTAGACTTATCGGACAACTCATTGTCTCTAAAGTTTGGAACCACATGGGTTCCACCTTTCCAGATACAAAGATTGGGACTAGCATCTTGCAAGCTGGGTCCTAGTTTTCCAAGGTGGCTTCAAACTCAAAGATACTTGAGCTTTATAGATATTTCTGATGCTGGGATTAATGACACTGTACCAGTGTGGTTTTGGAACAAAATACAATCTATAAGTGAAATGAACATGTCTTGCAACAATCTCATTGGTACAATTCCAAATTTACCACTCAAGCTTAGAAATGATAAAAGTATATATGTCATTTTAAATTCAAATCAATTTGAGGGTAGTGTTCCTACTTTTTTGCTACAAGCATTTACACTGGACCTCTCCAAAAACAATATTTCAGATTTGGATTCCTTCTTATGTGGCAAGATCACAACTACAAACATGCGCACTTTGGATTTATCAGATAACCAAATTAAGGGGCCACTGTCTGATTGTTGGAGACATCTGATTAACATGAAGTTTCTTGATCTAAGCAATAATAAATTGTCAGGGAAGATTCCACGGTCCCTGACCACTCTTTTTAACTTGGAAGCCTTAGTTTTACGAAATAATAGTTTCATTGGAGAACTACCTACGACTTTAAAGAATTGCTCCAATTTAGTTAGATTAGATATGAGTAACAATTTGTTGTCCGGATTAATACCCTCATGGATTGGAGATAGTTTACAGCAACTAAAAATATTGAGTTTGAGATTAAACCACTTCGTTGGGACACTTCCTTCACAAGTCTGTTATTTGAGGCATATTCATCTCTTAGATGTTTCAGGGAATAACTTATCAGGAAGTATTCCAACATGTGTGAATAATTTTACTGAAATGATAGACAAGAGTATACACTTATTTGGAATTGGAGTTGTCAAGGATAGACTGTTATCAACTAAAGTGCAATTTCTTGATATTTATCGGTCTAATGTGTTATTGACATGGAAAGGTCACGAACATTTGTTCCAGAATCCAGAGTTGCTTATCTTTCAAGCAATCATTTTTCAGGTAAAATACCAATTGAGCTTGGGCAATTGTTTGGATTAGTTTCTTTGAATTTATCAAGAAACAATTTGAGCGGAGAAATTCCTTCTGACATTGGCAATTTAAATTCACTAGAATTTCTTGATTTGTCCAGAAATCACCTCTCAGGCAGAATTCCTTCATCTCTTTCTCAAATTGATACTCTCGGCGTGTTGGACTTGTCACACAACTCACTCTCTGGTAAAATCCCTTTGGGTACTCAACTGCAGACCTTTGGTCCATCAAGTTTTGAAGCTAATCTAGATCTTTGTGGTAAACCACTTGAAAAAATTTGTCCTGGAAATGAGACACCAATAAAGCCTCAAGGAGCAGCAGCAAATGATATAGATGAAGAATCAGTGTTCTATGGAGCATTTTACATGAGCATTGGAATAGGAATCTTCACGGGCTTTTGGGGCTTAATAGGTTCAATTCTACTTTGGAAGCCTTGGAAAAATGCTTACCTCAAGTTCTTGGATAAACTGACAGTGAAAATTGTTGGGTGCCTTAGGTGACACACAAAAGCTAACAGGTACAAACAGCCTCTATCTTTCTAGTTCCTTGTTTTCTTCACTGTTGTAGTAACATAAATCTAGAAATTATTCTCATATGGACATGTCTTCTAATAACAAGGAAAGCTCATATTAACATGCATCTAATTTGTAGAAGTTCTCATATAATTCTTCATCATAAGCATATATAAATCATCGACCCCAACTCATACAGTTATTTCATTAAGTGGAGTAAGTCATTGAAAAAAAAATAAGAGAAGAAAAATTCATAATGGTTAAATGCTTAGGGATAATTATTTGGTTCAAATCATGTATGCATATTTTATTCTAGGAGCTTGCTCTGATAGGCTCTTTTTTTAGTTTATAATCAATTATAAATAAAAGTTAAGGATTGGAAATACTTAAGAGTCACAATAAAATTTTCTAATCAGGATTTTGTTTTAAAATATTCAACGTAACAGTTAATGATTCCCATTTCTTGCACCAGATAACTTTAATAGATACACCAAACATTCATGCCAAATGACTTAGTTTGACTCCTTGTGATAAAATTAACTTTAATGAGTTTTTTCCCTAACTGCCAACTTTGTTCCCTTGGATTTCCAAACAAAATCAAACTAATTCTGGTGTTTTCACTTGTTTTGAGGGACTGCTATGTACACAATGAATGATTTCCAGTAACATTTTAGTTTAGGTGTACTTTAAGTATATATGAGTACCTTGTTCTTTGGTTCATGCTTCTGTAATACTATAGTTAGTAGTTACTCATAAAGATTATTACTTTCATGCTCAATTACAGTTGATGTGTTAAATTCAGAGATATTGACTTGATTTAATAAGACACTATCAGTAAAACTTGAAACTCCTAAAAATACTAGTGGTTACTATAATTTAGCACCTCCTTAAATGGTTAGATGCATTTTCAATTTGAGTTTGATGAATAATGTTTTGTTATTACCTTTGACTTCACATTCATAATAGATGTTCCAAAAAATTTACATTTTATTGCAGGAGATACACTCTTCTGTTATGGCATGAAAACATAGTTTGTTACTGCAAGTTCCTCATATGTATTCTGTGTTGGAGGCTAAATAAAATCTAGTTTGTACCTTTGTGTTGGAGTCTAAATAAGATTTGGTTTGTACCTTTGTCATGAGTTGCAATTTTACTTTGATAGTTTTTTACGTTTCATCTTTAGGAATGCAATAATTTTATTTTGATAACCAAGGTTTAACAACTTTAAGTTGTCCTTTCTTGATGGACTTTTGGAGATATATGCAAAGATAAATTATAAAAAGTTAGTGATGGATAATTTGATTTGTTGTAAGGGAAGTTGTAGAATTGTAATCATACCTTTATCTAACACCACTTCACACCAAATCCGTACATGTTGAGAAGAATGCAGGATACCTCAATGCCTCCTGGTAGTATATCAGCTTCCCTTGCGTTAGAACTTTTCCAATATACTTCTGCTCCAACAAATTCCCCAAGCATGACATTGAAATTTGCATCAGTGGTTGAGCCTAACTTAACTTTAATATAAAATTGGTTATATAGTTGATTTTATTGCAGCTTCAGAGACATTTGTGGTTTTGGTGTAGTTTCTGAAAGTTTAATCATGTGTTAGTGATATTAGGATGTTTATGTTGTTTTAACTCTTAAAGCTTTTAAATTTGATCTTTTGAACTAAAATTGATATTTATTTAAATGTGGTAGCCCAGTGCAGTCTTATCCACCCAACAGAAATGTTGTTTTCAAGACTTGAAGTTGTGATTTCCATGTCATTAAACAACAATGTTATTATTGTGTCAAAGTTTTTCATTTGGTTAAAAGTAAAAAATGATGAAGGTTGTCGAAGTTGATATAAGTAGCTAGGTAGATTACATGATTTAATGATTCCTCCAATGGTTTGTGCACCTCCTCACATTAATTTGATGATGTAGTCAAATAAAATTGAGATTATATGTCTCAGAATGTGATAAAAAATGTTTTCATTGTGGTTTATGTATTTCAATCTTACATGGTAAGTTAAGGATTACATTTTTTGTTTCTAAAAGATTGAAGGCCTAACGTGACAATGCATTAGATGCAAAGAAAATTTGAGCTAGAAAAAAAGATCTCCCATCCATTGTTGTAGGGTTCTCTCTTCATGATTTGATTGAATAGGAATGGGATAATAGATGAATGCATATATCCTACTACCTTAGTCACTATGGCCTTTCCATGCTTACACCTCAATTAATGTCTTTGCATTTACTATTTAATTCCTCAAAGTTAGAGTTTGTTATATTAGTTTTAGGTATTTCAAAAGTTGACTCTAGTATTGTTCGTCTAAATAGAAATTGGGCCTCTGTTGAACATTTTCAAAAGTTGAGTCTAATATTGTTGTATTTGTCTAGTCTTATATTTGTTTTAGATATTTCAAAAGTTGAATCTAGTATTGTCCTCATATACAAGAACATTTTATTATAACCGAAGTTTTAGAGTTGATAAAGTGGCTGCTGAAAGGAATATGCTTGTGGACATGAGGATTGGGCCTCTATTGGGCATTTTCAAGGCAAGTCATTGATATAGGGTTAACTTAGGAACATGAGAATATGATTATGATTATAAAGTGATTGAGATCCTCGCCAATACTAGATATGGATTATGACATATGACATACACAAAAACTAAGGATCTAAACTTTTTTTTAAATTAAATAAACCAAAAACTTATAAATTTATCCTCTCACATTTCATTACTGAAGAGTCCAAGGAGAGGATATCAACTAATTATAATGATACTTAACCATCACCCTTTAGTAAATGAGATTCAAAGTTAATTTGGAGTTTGTAAAAGTTAAATATACAGTTTTATAAGGCTTGCACCTGCTAACATGAACAGAAGTTTGAATAGAAGTTTCAGCTGTAATGATTGAATCATAATTAAGAAATTGCTAGAATTTTTTATATTGGTTTCTGTAGGGTGAAGCAAAGAAAAAAACATTTTCCTCAGATAAATTGGTCACTAATTCTGAAATTTGTGCAATGGTTAACTTAATTCTATGCAACTTGGTGATTTTGACCCAACACATGTTCCCTGGTTTGGTCAATTAATTCATGTTTCATAAACCTAATGAAGTTGCAGGTCACTCATATTTTCTTTGTTTGACCTCATCCTCTGTTAGTGGATCAATCACTCAGGTTTGGTAATCTTTATTTAGACATGGCCGCATTATATATATAGCCTTGATGTATCTTATACTTTTTTCCCTTTCTTGCTACTAAGAATTAACCCAAACATTTGCTTTAGAACAAATAAGTCACTGAACCATAATCATATCCCATAGTAAATTATTTATAAAGGAGCAATTAAAATACAGACATATTAATTCTACACTTTTTTGAAGTGCAATTTTACATTCATTCCTCTTACGGAAAAAAAATTGTTCAATGACCCATTTGCAAGTTTAGTTAAATATATTTTTGAGATGCCTTTTCTTCTTTCTCACCCAAGATCTAACTCAACTCAAAACACACAAAAAAAATGCTTTTCATAAATATGGCAGATGACGATCATAAAAAATTAACAAATACGGTGACACATATTAACAATGATTTTTTTACATATAATATGTCTACGTTCAAAATCAAATCACCGAGTGTGTAAGGGGCAAAAATGAATTTAACCAGATAATATACATCCATCTAAAAAAATTAATTATTCAAACATGAAAGTTAACGAATTAAAGAAACTTCCGAAGTAAAATTAGTAAGTCAACAAAGCAGGCAAAAAAGACACGCACACGTTCTAGCCGCATATCTCTTATCACCGGCCGTAATAAAAGTCAAAAGAAAATAATTCTCAATAATTTGGAACTTCTTCAATTCTTCCGCAGTAAGTTAACTTTTATGTGAAAATGGATTACTTGAATCAATTGAATGTACCACAAATTCAATCTTGTGTCATTGCTTAGCTCATTCAACTAATTAAAGTACGAATTTGAGAGACATTGTAAAAACAAATTGAATTCACACAATTCTACACTATTCATTTATATTATTTATACAAGTTAATGATAATTGAGTGATAAATAATAAACTCACATTATAAAAACATTATTGCTTAAATATATTAGAAAACATGGTTATAAGGAATTTCTGGCCAATAAAAGTATATTCACTTTATTACGAATAGAAGCTTATCATAATATTCTTTTTTAGCCAAGCTTGCCGTCACTACTTTTCAAGTTGTCTTTACTAAATGTACGTGTAATGCATGTACCGTCCCATCCTTTCTTGATTGCATATTCATAATCGTCTAGTGGATGTTTTGTCACTTTGAAATTGAGAATTATTAATTAACCAGGGATTGGTTTCAACTGTAATAAATGAGTGTAGTAACTCATCCAATAATTATCTTTATAACAAAATTTGACTGAATTTTCTAATTTTTGTGGCATTACTCCTAATCTTAATGCTATGGTTGTTTTTTTTATATAAGAAAAAGAAATGTATTAATAAGGTAAGATGGACCCTTACTCATATAATGGATTTAAGACACAACTAAGAAAAGGACTATGTCTAAGATATGTTATAAGATGAAGGATTCTTACGACATTGAACAAAATTAAAATTGACATAATCGATAAAAGTAATAAATTATCTTCGTGATCTTATTTAAATTAAATCCATAAATAATATACAATTGACTCATATCCTTTTACTTTAAGAATGGTTTCCTACCTTATAAATCAAATTGATTGCCAAACCATTCCACACCCAAACAATCTCCAAAATTGAGTAATCTTTTGAATGAAATGCTCTCTCTACACATGTATTTGGTATTGCCACATGCGCCCCTAGCTAACCATGAATAAAAACCTATTCAAACATTTCTAGCAAATTCTATTGACTCTGGTTCAATTCCACAACAAGGACAACATAAATCATCAAAATCAAGGTGAATCAAATGTCTCCTAACTAAGTCATCCTCTGTGGCTATTCTATGTTTCAAAACTTCCCAAACGAAACAAAAGTCATTTGATCGAACACAATTTAGCTATGCCTTTTTCATGATATCATTAATCTCTTCCAATTCACTGTTATGCCTAACTGAGTAAGCATCCTTAGCTGAATATTCTTCTAGATATGTCATTCATCCACATTCATTCTCTTTGTATTTCTGAAATTTATGTTTGGACTCTATATATGGAAGTCACATATAGGAGATCAGATTCATTTTTATTTCTTTAATGTACTGATTATTGTTCCCATGCAATAAATTTGAAGGTGGAATTAATCTATTTTCTAATACACTTGGGGATATATATTATATGAAGTTTCACATTATCTAGCATTAGAATAGAGTAGAGTATCAATGTTATATATTGGACTCAAGCTCGTTGGTATAATGTGCACCATATAGAAGCATCAAATAGAAATACCCCATGAACATTTGATCACATATAGAGGTGTGCTAGAGCTTGTAATCTTATTCTCTAATAATATCTTGGTAGCTGCTTAGCGCTCCCGGGTACGTAGGTACAACTGGTCGAACATTGTTAACAAATTTTCTTGTCTTCTTCTCTTCTATTTATTTTATGCCCTTTATTTTATTGTATGACCAACACTGCCCAACGATAGCTTCCGCCGCACCAACAATTTGTATCAGAGCCAATTAGTAGACGACTCTTAGTCGAGATGTCAAATTATGGCAAATGAGGGTGAAAGATATATTGGTTGGACAAGATCTGTCAAATGCACTATGCGAAAATAAACAAGATGAGTTAAAGGAGAAGTAAACATGGCGGGACTGTGATGAGGACTATAGTTGTGTTGGATCCAGAACCCCGAAAGTCCATGTATTGAATTGAGACCAAGGTGAAGATAGAGACAAATGTGTTGAGTTAGATGTTGACAATATCTCTCTATATGGTGAGAGAATAATTTCATTTGAGATGAAAAGTGAGATATCCTAATGGCGTGTTTGTGACCTCATAGTGAATGATATTAATTGTCGTGTATCCACAAAAGCATAGAGACGCTGGTTGACTTTGATGCATGGCGTAAGACATTGGCTTGGATGTAGGGTGTGACATGGGCATTAGCTTGGATGCAAATGTGTGATATGGGAAATGGTTGACATTAATGCAAGGTGTGTGCTATGGGTATACTCCTTATGGTGGAGTATGATAGTTCTTTTGAACTATAATTTTCAGAGTAGACAATAATAGTAGTGGTTGAGGTTCTCCAAGAAAGCTTAAAGGTTCAGTGTGACTGAATATTGAAGAGTATGATTGTTGATACACTTTGGTGAAGAGGTTCTATATATCAAAAGATTTTCTAACAATAGATGGCTAGACGACGTGTTCAATATGATGGCGATATTGTAAGACTGAGATGACAACTAAGAGGGGGGTTAATTAGTTGTTTAAAACTATGACTGATTTTTCTGCACTATTCAAGAGTTAATAGCAACGAAAAATGATGTGCAGAAATAATCAAGTAAATGTAAAGAGATAAAGGAGAAGAGAGTACACATATGTTTTTATATTGATTCACCTTCTTGTCCACCGAAGGCTACATCCAATACTCTTGCAGCACAAGAGATTTCTTCACTAGATATTAAGAGTAGTGATTAAAATTTCTCACCCCGAGATCCCCTTGTACCTTACTCTAACACCTATATCACTCTTTGGAAAACACCATTTCCAATTGACTCTATCCTCTTTCTTATCACACCCTAGTGAAAGAAAGTAATTCAATACTTTGAATGAAGAAAAATGTTTAACAATGACAATGGATTGCCTTTACAAGATTTTGAAGTTATAAACTCTTGCAATCCAATAACTCAATATACACTTTAGTACTTAATGCTCATAAGGTTTGAATAACTTGCAATAACACTTAAGACAACTTTTCAATCTGAGTTGTGTTATGTATTGTGTGTATGAAATAAGTTTCAAAGCTTTTATATAGCCTTTCCAATCAACTTGAATACCTCTATGAAAAGGTAGGATTTGTTTGGAATGAAAGCTGTGTGGTTTGAATATGAAAACTGGTGTAACAACTCTCAGTAATCGATTACTTAATCAATGTAATCGATTACCCAACAAGTCTGTCCAACTACATAATTGATTTTAGCAGGTAGTAATCAATTACTCAAAAGGTGTAATCGATTACTCAACTGCTCTGTCCAACTGGGTAATTACTTACTGTGTTGTGTAATTGGTTACCCACATGGTGTAATCGATTACGCTTATCAATTTTTGTTGGTTAACTCATTTGTCACTCATGTAACCTGTTACTTAGTTCTGATAACCTGTTACTTAGTCACAATAACATGTTACTTAAATCTAGTAACTTGTTACACAGTATTTTGAAATTTGTTTTCATTTATACTCGTGTTTATCAATTTTCTTTTTAAAATACTTTTGAGCATTACTACTAAGTGTATAGATTAGAGTATAAGGATAAAAGTACCTAAATACTTATATTCTAATTTCTTGAAGCTTTGTCTTCATAAGTATTCTTCATTTTCTTCTTTTATGTGATGTTGGTGTCTTCATCAAAACCTTGTCAAGGTCAGGAGTCAGATCTTCTTCACAGATACGGGAAGTTACACTACAAGTTTGGAGAGCTAGGATTTTTGTAACATCATCAAGGATACCTAGAGACGTAGGCATAATTGATCAAACTTCATTAACAAATTTTCTTATCTTCTTCTCTTCTATTTAATTTATACCCTTTATTTCATTGATTATAGAAAATGCTATGAAATGATCATGTCGGACACACCAAAACACTTCATTAGTTAACAACAACTTAGCACGCAGGGATGAGTTGGGAACACATCCGTCTGACCCTAACAAAGTAGCTTATACACAAGAGTCTTTCATACTCATATTCCAAGCAATCCAAGTGTTTTATGTCATTGATCCCTCTAAGAAGACTTTACCAATGGTTCTCCAAGGAAGGAAACTATCTTATATAGTCATTGATCAATATGAGGATTCAACTCAAAATAATTATTCAATAATCTTCATGTATTTATGTTCGACATGTATCTGATATCGATAGTCTCTAGTACTTCATCGATACATATTCATAGTGTATCAAATTTATATTTTTGAAAAATAAATAATTTATAAATCTGATATTTTCTGGATAATCTTTGCTACTTTAAAAATATTTTTTGGATACTTCATAGACATCCAAAATATCACACAATAACATTTGAAAATAGAGAAAGGCATAACACAATCAATTAAGTAGAAGAGAGAAACATAATATACAATCTACCAAGTGGACTTGTATCAAATAAACATGCATATTGCATATAGAATAAATAGAAAATGCATATGCTTAATCTTGATCATCAATTACATGTGATTGATCATCTTATCGCAATATGATTTTCATTTGTATTTAGCAATTTCTACAAAATATGTTCCTTATTTGAATATTCAATACAATAATTATATGTTTATTATGTTTTACGGATTTTATGTATAAATTTTATATGTGTACCCCAAACGTGTCGTATCTTATATTTTTAAGAAAATGTGCATCGACGTATTAGATACTTGTTATATTTTTAAGAAAATATGTTCCTTATCGATATTGGTGCTTCTTAGGTTACTATCTTCAATGATACCTACATCTCTTAATACTTGTTGGATTTGTAGGGAATTAGTTGATGTAGAAAAGAGTAGATTTATGGTTATATTTTTGTCTATTGTCATTTCACCAGCAGTTTATAAAACAAATATTTAAAATCGGTTGAATAAAAAAAATTAGATAGCATACTTCATAATCGATTAAGCTAAAAGGATCAATTTGTAAAAAAGACTCTCAAAATCGGGTAAAATAAATAACCGAATTTGAAATCATACTTTTGAAATCAAGCATGAAAATAAGTAGTTTAGTTTCTCTTTTTCATATTGGACAATCACTCAATTTAGAATGTTCTCCTTTTCTCATCACTCAGAACCTCATCCTTGATGTGTCCGATTTCGAAACCTTATTTTAATTAATTTGAATTTTCTTGTTAGGTCTTTGTAAATATGATGGTTGTTTTTCATTTTTAGTAATAAATGTGCTTTTTCTTTGACAATGGAAAAACAAAATATTTTATATAAATGAGACTAAAATCATATAAAATTTATCAAGAAGTATATAATAATATCAACATATTCACCTCCATCCACCTCTTGTCTGTTTTCTCTTCAATTCCCTTTTTATTTTTCTTCAACTTACCCTCCACTCCTTCACGACTCTCCATTTGCTCCAAAGTCAGTAACACCTTTTCTTTTAACACATCTTGTCCCTTGATCACTCATACATGAATCACTCCATTCATCCTTATTCTGTTGTCCTTAATTAGCAAGTTCAACGGGAAAGCAAAAAAACTAGGCTTTGTAGGGCCTACCACTGCCTCATCCTTATTCATCCACACGTCACTATTTAATATCTCTTATAAGAAAAGAAAATGTCAATAATATTTATTTTAATTTGCAACATATATTGTCAATTGATTGCTATACTCACGCTAAATAACTTAAGAATACCATAGAACTACATTGTCCACATAAAATCCTTAATTATTTATTATTTATTTAAATGATTATCTTATGCATTATTTGGTATGGAAGATTTGCTCACCACTAAAACTAGTTTTCAGACAAGGATCATGTTTCTAAAACAACATTAACTCCCATACTGAAGGTCCAATGTTAGAAGTAGACTGTAACAAGTGTTATTTAATATAACAGTGAGAGTCATTGTGATGTGAGGTAATTAAAATAACAAATTATAGAAATAAAATGATAAGAAGATTAGAGGGTTCAACTACAAATATTACCATAACCTAAATTTGAAATTGTTTTTAAGTAAACAATTATGAATCATCAAACCCCTATATATATGCACATTCTAGAACTTAACTATATGTCCATGAGAATATCTCACTCTATATATATACGCCCTTTCTCTTGAGACCTTCAACATTGCACATTTCTTACTCTTTTGCTCTATGTCTTCTAACCCACAAAATGTTGGAAACTATTTGGGGTATAAGGAGGAACCCTGGAAAAACACTGAACCCCGCAACGAATACAAATCCAAAAAACTCACCCCTCAAAACTCCCTTTCCTACTCTGACCCCCCACCACCACCCAAAAAGTCGTCGTCGCCGCCGCCGGATAAAAATAAATGATTACCTCTGTTCCCCTACACCATACACTCCTCCTCCACCACCACCACCAGTCTTCTTTTTTTCGATCATTTCTACACCATCTTCTACCACCTCTACCCACTACCACTTCCTCAGCCTTACACATTCTCTTCCTTTCTCTATTTACTGTTCCATTCGTTCCTCTTCCATTTTTATTTCCTTTTTTTATCCCTCTTACTCTTTCTCTCTCAAAACTCTCTCCCAACTTTATTTCCTCCACCATCATTTCTTCACTTCTTTATCTCTCCTCCATCGCTTCCTCCACTCCGCCACCGACTCCTCCGCCTTCCACCGTCTCAACTCTGAAGCCTATCGGATCACCGGTTGGCTCAAAATGGAGGAGGTTCATGATGCAATGGTTTCAGATCCTGCTCTCTCTTCGCCACCTTTGCCTCCAGTTACTTTGTTCTATTATTCTCAAGAAAGACAAGTACGTACTTTAATCTATTACCTTTCTTTTATAGTTATTTCCATATAAGGTGGATGAATTATGAAGTGAAGAGTAGTTTTTGAGTTTCCAATTTTGCTTTCCAGATTAATGATGCTTCTGGTGATGGCAATACTTATGAACTTGCACCTAGTATTTAATGTGTTGTTCTTGATTGTTATTTTCACGCTTCGGATTTACCCTTATATCTGTTGATTTTTTATTTAGTTTTTGGTAACGGTTCTGAATTTCTTATATGCTTTCAATTCAATCTTTTATGGCCCAGGTATGATCGTGATGATGGGTTTGAAGAAGAAAGATGAGGTACTATAAAAGTTGCATAATGTGTCACTGTCCCTTATTTCTCCTACACTGTTTAATGTGTTAAAGAACAATAAATCATTGTTGAAAGACATGTACTTTAGCTTATCTTTCATTTCTTTTTGTACTTTTTATGTGAACTGGGGTTGAGTTTTGAGGTCTGCGGTTAATTCCCCGTCCAAATAAGAATATAAATTATGATCTGAGTTTGGTGTACATTCTTGGCTTTAATATCTAATTCTCCTTCAAATCTTTGGTAGACATTTCGATTATTTAATTAAACAAAACAAAATGATCAATGCATCAATAATATAAAAGTTTTTTATATTTTCAATGTATTATTCATATTTAATACTTTTAGAGGTAAGTAATATAAATGAGTAATAATAGTATAGATAGATATTACACAATTCTATGTTCTATGCATATTCGGAGATAGCATTGAATAAATAGAGAATGAATCTCAGGTGAAGGTGTGATTTTAGTTTATCAAAACCAAATGGACCGACCTATTATGGTAGGTTCAAATCTTTATTTTATAATTCTTTAATAAAATTCATGATGTATGTCTCAGTGTGTGTGGATGGTTAACAAATATAAAAAAATGTAAATGTTGTTAGACATCTTTGTCCTACATCCGTTTTAATTGGCTGCTGGCTTTTATATATATATATATATATTTTTTTTTTTTTGAAACAGGCAAAGTAGAACCAATATATTAAAATATCACAAAAGGTGTTAACCCAATACAACAAGCCAAAAGGAGTTAAGATGATTGAATTATACAAAATTAAGAATTAACACAGTAATTAGCAAACACACAATTTGTTGTCGTGACCGAAGAAGAAAACCAAAACTAAGAACATACTTAAATAATATCCAAAATAGTAGTAAAACTCCATTTCTTATCATTGATAACACCGTCATTCCTCTTACCATTGTATATTGCATGGAAAGTATCCCTTTCATAATCCCTCTAATCATGTCTTCAAATTTCTAAAACGAATTAACGGAGCATACCAACATTGGAACTAGTTAATCGGTGTCTTATTTTTTTTGATGGGCCGTTGTTAATATATTATTATTTTTTGTTGTGGTGAGACTCAAATGCTCAACCTTTTTCATCTTAACATTAAACTATCCTATAATTCATTTTTTCGTAAGATTTGAATTCACAATCTTCTACACTTATTTCTTATATCTTCTATTTTCACCATCAAACAACCATATGACTCGCTACTGTCCATTTTTATATATATTTTCTGTCCTAAAAATGTATCACTCTATATGTTCTTTATTGTGGCAATATTAAAAAAATATTTAAGTTAAAAGTTTAATTACTAAGTATTTTTTTGATCAATCACATCAAGTAGCATATGAAATTGTATATTTATATGGGATAGAAGATATATTACCATTGATATAAGCATATTAATTATAAATTCAATAATCCGAGATCTTGCTTAAAGGGAATCAAACATGTATTACTTGAAGGATATGCATTGACGTTAAAATTAACTTAGTTTGTACAGGATAAAAATTATATTACTTAGCTTACGAATAAAATAAAATTTATTATTCATCTTTCAATAATAACTCATTAAACTTCTATATTAAATAGAATTAATTTATAAAGGAGGAAAAAAACAAGACCGCACTCAGATTCTTGCAGTTTCCTATCCCTATCTCTCACGTACACCGGCACCAATAAAAGTCAAAAAGGGAAAGAGATTCTTCTTCCATTCTTTGGCAGTTAGCTTATTATTTGTGCACCTAAAAAGTACTTATTATGTCACAAATTCAAACCTTTTGTACTCATTAAACTTAAAGTTAATCTAGTCCTAGCAAAGAAAAATAATTGAATTTGTCACCACCTATTGAGATTCGGATTTTGTTACACACCTAACCCAACCTCAATATCTTGTTAAGCCAAGCCTGCTTATTTTCATCACTAATATAAATTGGTCAGGCATGTAGTTTTTTGGAAAAAGATTGTTATTTGTTTTTTTAATTTAGTCTAGTGGGTGAAAAATATAAGCATATAAGGGATCATATTGGACGAGTTCAGTTTGGAGGACTATTTTCAAGTGCAAATAAATGAGTGGTTGACAAAATTTTAACTTGATTTTGTTACATTTGGACTTTGATTTTCTTATCATGTGGCATTGCTCTTAATCTTAAATTCAATGGTATGGTTGTAACGCATAGAACAAGTGTCATTAAGACCATGCCTTTGCTACTTGTTAAAAGCTAGTAAAGAGAAACTGATGATGAGCACATAATAAAAGTTTTATTATTATTATTAATTATGTTATGTAGATAGATTATGCAAACACCACCTGTTTTAATTAATATAATTTGTTTATTTTTGTATTTAAAGTTGGTATATGCATGCTTTTCCTATTAAAAGAAAAGTAGCAAAGTGGACTGTTTAATTTTAGTTGAAACTTGCCTATTTGTGCAACTGGTCTTGGGCACTTTGTTGTCAAAGACATGTACTAGGTTTAGCTAATTTTGGAGACAAAAAGAATCTGATTGATAGAAAATGTGAACTTCAACTAAATCTTACCCCAAAAGGAAGCCAATCTTGTGGTGGACCACCTACCCATTAGTTTAGGGGTGCATGTGATCTTCTATATCTATGAAACAAATAGCACAAGTTTTCATTATATGTGAGAGCTAGATGTCTGCATTCTATAATATTTTTATAATGAAGAATGAAAATTATATGTCTCATTTTTATTTATTTTTTATACCAATCTAATTAAAAAGTAATACCTAATTGAAAAGAAAAATCGAATAATAGAAATTAATTTTTTTTATATTACTTAGTAAAAAGTGATTGACTTGAAACATAGAGATAATTTTTTTTTTTTATAACATACTATCCTTATTCTCAAATGAAAGCTAAATATCTGCATTCTATACCTATTTTGATCAATAAATCATTTAATTAATATTTCAAATGGTAATTAAATCTCTCAATTGGAAATGAGACAAATTTCAAAAATGAGAGTTTCATCCCTTTGGTCAAACAAAAAGTATGACGCGTGACACTTGAAATTAATGTTACGTTGCACTAGTGGTCCATTTGGTTAGTACTTTGAAAAACGCACAATGAATGAAGGGATGATACTGATTCGAAGTGAACAAAGTGTAAAACCAGGTGAGGATACAAATTACAACACGGCTAGTAAAGCCACCAATATTGCAAAAATCGAAAGAAAAAAACAGTGCTAATGGAGTCATAGGGAACATACAGTGATATAGGTGTTTGGAAAAGAATTGCACACAAAACAAGTAGATTAATGAAGCAAGGTAGGGAATAAATAGTCAAAACAACCATAAACAAATCAAAAAATTCATAAAGAAGGTTGCTTGTGGTCCTTATTTTCTTGCTTCAATTTCGCTGACTAGGCACCCCTTGCCAGTTCACTGCCTTCTATGCCTCAACGTGAGGTTGTCTCGCTATTCGGCTAACTAGGTTAGATTTTAACTTTTAACTTTTATCAAAGTAAGAGTCAATCCGTTATATATATAGAGGATGTATATATATCAAGGATGTATCTGGTGAGTAAAATAAAATTATATGAGAGTGGGGTGAACAATTATTTGTTCTCATATTAAAATCAAGGAGTAAGATTAGAAGTTTATTCTAAAATTCTTTTTAAGGTTCTCATTGAGACATTACAACAAACACAATGTTAGCTATAGGGGTGAGTAGGATCGGACACTGCCCACTCACCTTGTATGGCTCGATCATTATTGGACTCGAACATGATCGATTATCATTAGATTTAAGGTCAAGTTCGGATTCAAAATTAGACTCGGACAATACTTAGGATCGAATAGGACCAAGCATGACTCGCCTCATGGTCACTTACTCATCATGTTTGTATGTGTTTTTATTCAAATGTCTATAGAGTAATCACACATTTTTTGTCAAAAATATCATTGATTATCTAATTTTTCAACAAATATATATGATTAAAAATATATATATACATTTTATATGTCAAATTACATATTCTTAATACATAATATTTAGAAAACTTTATTATACATTATAGTTAATCAGGGCTAGGGTCAGACTTGTGTTTAAAGGCTAACCTAGTTGACATTCAGGGTTGGGTTAGTTTTGGGTGTAAAGTTGGGTTTAAGTTAAAAATATGACACGATCAATATTTAGGACCGTGTAAGGGACAAGCTTTAACTCATCCCAAACGGACCCATATTCACCCCTAGTTACTTATGTTAAGAAACCATATTTGCTCCATTTTATATAGGAAGTAGCAACCGTATTGTTTTTACTTTTCCCATAATTTGAACGAATTTGAGAACTCGGATGATACGAGATTGAGTTGTGTAATTGGAAACTTTCTAATATAATCTAAGAGCACCTATAGCTACCTACCGCTTTTTTTGTTCTTAAATGAATCTACTTATATATTTTATATTTGTTCACACTTACTAGAAAGATAAAAACATTCACTCCAACAATAAACCCTTATCATTTGTTTCAGGAGTTGCAAAATAGGAAAGACATTAAAAACATTTTTAGGTTGAAAAAGTTTATAATTTGGTGGATTGGTATTTTTTTTGGATTAAATGATGGCTAGGTTTGGGTTTCCATTTTTGTGGAGGAAGTTGGTCAGATCCTGCTTATTTACACCTTTTCTCTTCTTATTGATGCTAAAGAATATTTTCGCCTCATTTAGTCAGCAAAGGATAAAGAGTTGCTTAATCAAATGATTCAAGGTTTATTCAGATCAAATTGAAGTTACTAGTCTTCAATATGCGGATGACACTATTTTAGTATGCAATCCAACCTCATCTAATATTTGGAGTTTGAATAGTATTATTTGCTGCTTTGAGCATGCTTCGGGTTGTAAGGTGAATTTCAAGAAAAAAATTTATCTTTAGTGTTAAGGTGGAGCAAAACTTCCTAATTGCAACCTCTAACTTCTTATCTTATAGCATTGGCACCATTCCTTTTCTCTATTTGGGTATTTTGGTGGGTGCACGCCAATATAGATTTTCTACCTAAGCTTTGGTAGTTGACACAGTAGCTAATAAGTTATCTATCTGGAAGAGAAGATTCATTTTTTTGGGTGGGAGGATGGTCCTTATTAATATAGTGCTTCCTAATATTTCTATCTACTTGATTTCCCTTTTTAAAGACCCCAAGAAAGTTGTTATTAGGCTCATGAAGATTCATCGGAAATTCCTTTGGGGGAGTAGGTAGGGTGGTAGAGGCATATTTTAGGTACCCTGGGAGGAGGTGTGTAGGTCGAAGCATGCAGGTGGGTTAGGGGTTAAAAATCTTGCCTTTTTTAACAAGTTATCTCTCCTTGGTAGAGGCATAGCTTATGGATTATGACTCCCTCTGGGTTAGAGTGGTCAGAGCTAAATAAAATGTTAGTTTCATTCCCAACGGGTCAGTTATCTCTCCTTGGTGGAAGGAGATTTGTTTGGTGGGTAGAATTAGTGAGCCTAGTCATGATTGGTTTAATCAACTTGCTTGGAATTCTATTGGTGATGGTCGAGATATATATAAAGTTCTGGATTGATGTCTGGGCTAGGAATGCTTTCCAAGGTTGTTTCTGGTGGTTGAAATAAAGGATGCTTCTGTACCAAAATGTGGGAGTTGGCAGAATGGAAATTGGAGGTGGGGTGTGTAGTGGAGAAGAAGGCTTTCTGTTTGGGAGAAAGAGCTGGAACAAGAGTTGTTTGCTTGTATTTCTTGGTTTAATTGCAGAATTGGTGTTGTATATACTTGGAATCGGGGGCTGTCTAAATATGGTATTTATGAGGTTAAAACTAATATGAGGCTTCTTTAAATCTTATTGTTTCTGCATCTGATGGGATTTTAAACAAGGTTTGGATAAGTTACTCGTCGTTGAAGGTTTGTTGCTTTGTTTGGAAGCTTCTCAAAAGGAAAATGGCCACAAGATGGAGCTGTTCAAACGGCATAATATCCGTGATCAACAACAGTAGGAGTGTATTTTTTCCAACCAGCATGAGGAGGAAACCGTGGAGCATCTCTTTAATTCTTGCAATTTCGCAAAACATGTTTGGCTTGGTTTTTATGCTTGGCTTGGTATGTATGTCCGTTGTTATCCGTCTTCTTGTAATGCTGCTTTTACTTCTCATCTATTTTTGTGCCTACAAGCGAAGGCAACCCATCCTTGGACGATGTTATGGTTTGTTGTGGTATGGTCTTTATGATTGTTGTGAAATGATATAATTTTCGAAGGAAAGGAATTTAGTGTGTTAAATGTTTTAAAATATGTTGAGATATGGTTGTAATTATGGTTTTCGTCTACTTTGGATTGTAATTTATTCTCTTTAGCTTATTGGTGTATAGACCCTTGGAGTTGTTAGGAGGGTAGCTTGTAGGGTGTTGTTTCATTATTTCTGAGTGTGTAGATTCTATCATATCTATGGGTGAGTAACCTTTGTGCCTTTAATCAAATTGCTTTGCTTATAAAAAAAATAGAGGGTGTTGTTAGTGTCAATTTTAAGCAATAAAAGTGTAAAGATTTATTATTATTTCTAACGGTCATTCCCTATTAGGAATGGCTGGGGAATAATGCATTGTTATATTTGTTGGAATATCCCCAGTCCCTAACACTGACAATCTAATATGCAAGAAATTGATGTTGTTACTTGTACTTCATCTAGTACATGATCTTCCTACACATGACAATATGACACTGAATACATTGTCGATGTACCTTTCACTTGATGATCATGAGTCCAGAGAGAAGCTGAAGAAGATACTTATGTGAAGTCTAAATGAGTAGCTAGAAGCTATTGAAGGACATCATTTTTAATGTTTTTTTAATTATGTAAACAAAGACACCCTTTTCTATGTTTTTTAGACAGTTGAGT
This sequence comes from Lupinus angustifolius, assembly GCF_001865875.1. Taxonomy (NCBI): domain Eukaryota; kingdom Viridiplantae; phylum Streptophyta; class Magnoliopsida; order Fabales; family Fabaceae; genus Lupinus; species Lupinus angustifolius. Next base: position 10,468,265 of record NC_032015.1, on the reverse strand, counting down.
CTATTATGGACTAGCCAAAAAATAAAACGGCCTGTCCTATGTATTCGATCTCTTATAAAATCGATGTTTGGGAGTGTTGTTGACTATTGGTTTGTAAATATCTTTCTTTTCAGCTGAGTGGTTTGTTTGCTATCTTGTCTGCTTCTTTCCTATATATATTTTGAGATATTCTGACATATGGTATTAAAAAAAATAAAGGGTAAACTTTTTATTATTTTAAGTTCTTATTATTTTTATAGAGTCCAATACTAAATAAGAACCATTTTCATATATTTCACGTTAACATCTTATTTGAGTATCCAAAATATTGTATTTATATAACATCTTATTTAAATATAGGTTATATTCCTCTTAACTATATGAATATAGAAGAATAGAAGGTCAAACTTACATCATATAATAGGTCATTTCTTCTTTTTCTAGAAATGGTTGAAAGTATCCCCACAATCACATATATCAATGTCCCTTAACTCAATCAATACACAACATCTTCATGCGAGAGGCATCACACGTAGACCAATAAATAGGATTAAGTACTCTCCATTAATAAAAAGGCAAGTAATATATAATAACATACAAAATGTCTAACAATATTTTTATCTTTTTTGTTATCATAAAAATACATTTTTATCATTAAAAATATGAATAAAAACAATCACTTACCTCTCTATTAATAGAGAGGATTGTTAATCAATAAATATGAATCACCTGGACCTATAACACTAAATATGCCCTTATCATTTCCCTATAATATTTGGATATGAGTACAATATTTATGAGTCAGGATAATCTACTTATTATAACATTAAATTTTTTATACTTACTTTTCATCTTTATCATCAATTATATGGATATCTAATGATTTAAATTTATTCACTAATTCAAACTATTGAACTTCTCTAAAATTGATGGCTAGATTCTTGGAATGAGTGGATCCCTCCCCAATATTTAAATATTTGCACTTTATTATTATTATTAAGTAACCGTAAAACTGTATGAACTATTAAAGTAGGGGAGATCATCTTTCACCACTTTTCTTAATTATTGTGCAATCTAATTAGCAATCATCCATGTTTCAAATCACTTATTTTAATAATAAACTAGCAAGTTATTTGTGCATTTATATCGGACGGTATTTTTTTGCTGCATGATTAATAACATATTATATGTGTATTTATAATTAAGAATATGTATGTTGCTCGTAAATTCGCTAGGTTAAAAATATATATGTTACCACTTACCAGTGCATTCATATTATTAAAAATTATTAATTATATATAAAATTGTACGGTCAGACCATATAGTTTGACTGTTTAAATCAGATAAACTTAATACGAGACCTCTTCTGGTGTAATGTCTTGCTCGACTTTTTCAACATTATTTTTTACACATACATAACATGATATAGTTAGTAGTATCATATTAATCAAAAAAATCATCAATAAATTTATTATTATTTGACTCTAAAATAACTACAAAACAATATGTTATTATTCATATTATTATTTTAATATTGCTATAGTAACATTATATTTTAATATTGCATAGGTAATCATATTCCTTTTATTTTTAAATAAATCACATTCATTACAGAATTAATCTGTTGTATTATCATCTTATTATATTTAATTATTTAACTTAATTGATTAATTGTGTATAATGTCATTTTTGTAATTGATCCATAAAATTTGAGTTTTATATTTATTTATGACATTAAAAATATAATTATTTATTTATCAATATAATTATAATTGTGCTTTAAGTTTCTAATGTTCAATAATTGTGTAATATGCTCAATTAATCATGCAGTTACGCAATTCAATAAATCAAAATAAATTATAGATTAATGAATCCAAATATAAACAAATTATCAAAAATGATGTAAAACATTGATGAGTATATATTACTCAATTAATATTTCATAATTTTATTAATTATAATACTGCAAATTTATATTTCATTTTTGTAACTGGTCCATAAATTCAAACAACAAATTGAATAAAATATTAATATTCCGAAAATTTATTATTTATCATTTGGCAAATTTCTATCATTAATAAATATTGCTTAAAATTAGGGAATTATAAATAATTTAATCAAAATATAAATCAAACAAATTAATTATCACAATCAAATCAAATTGCTTTAATATTTTGATTGTCACATGCTATTAAAGATTAAATAGAAATTAATTCAAAAACACAATGAAAAATCAAATCACAAAACTAATTTTAAGAACAATTATTTAATTTTTAGAGAACGGAATAAAAGATATTCAAAGATAATTATGTCTAATAATTGTGACTTCTAAAATGTAACTAACAATTGATTAATTATGTACAATATCATTTTTACTGACTGAAAAATGTTGAACTTTTATGTTTCTTTATGACATTATTATTTAATTATTAATTTATCAATATAACTATAAATATCCATTAAATTTCCAATGTTAAATTAATCATGTAATACGCTCAATTAATCACACTTGTCATGGAGCTCAATGAATCATGACAAATTACATATAAATATAAATTTATCCAAAAATTAAAATTTTGTAATTGATCTACAAATTCAAACAAAATATAATATAAATGGAATTGAATATAAACATATTTCGCAAATTTATTATTTACAATTATGCAAATTTTATCCATAATGAGCATTGCTTAAAATTGGCAAATCATAAATAATTTAATCAAAATATAAATCAAATCAATTAATTATCATAATCAAATGAAATTTATTTAATATTTTTCATTATTACATCATATTAAAGAGAGATTCAATCAAAAAACACAATAAAAATCAAATAACAAATAAAATTGTGAGGACAATTATTTAGTTTTTAGATAATAAAGCAAAATACATTCAAAGACAATCGTGCCTAATAATTTCAGTTTCTAAAGTGTAACTACCAATTAATATCACTCAATTAATATATTCAAAGATATTAATGAGTAATTATTACTCAATTATCATTCCACAAATTTATTATCTATAATTATGCAAATTTATATTATATTTTTGTAACACATCCATAAATTCAAACAAAACAGAATATAAATGGAATTAAATATTAATATTCCATAAGTTTATTACTTATATAGTAGAATGTAAATGAAATTAAATTATCTTCGGTGGTTATGATTGATATGATGCTCACATTTACTATGATTAATTAGATAAAATATACATATTCAACAATTAAACATGCCAAATTATTTATGATGAGAATAAAAAAATTAAAGATTATTCTTACTAATATAAAGTTGACACAGTCAGATAGTGAAAAAATAACTTCGAATGAAAAAGAACAAACACATAATAAAATTAAAGAACTATTATTCTACAATCAGATAATGAATATAACCTCTAATCGTTGTATTATAGGATGTGAGGTTTCTTTTCTACAAATGTCGAAACAAAGAATATGGCCAATTCGTATTTCCTGCTTTAGAAAAATAACCACATAGAAAAAAATATTTTAACAAATATCATGTGAGAAAAAATAATCAAATTCATTTGTTATGCAAAGAAGAATAAAAATGAAGATTTTAGTAAGATATGGACACATATGCATAACACTAACCTGTAGATATGCTTTAAGGAAGAGTCAAACTGCAAATGAAGAGATAAGATAATAAAAATGAGATAAGATGAAAAGATAAATAAATTCATAACAACAAACAAACAAATACAATATTGTAACTTATTGTAACTAAAATATCTAAAAATAAGAAGCTATCTAAAAGTAAACAAATGAATGAAAAAATAAAACAAATGCACTTTAAATAACATATTTACAAAAGAAGAACAAATCTACAATGATGAAGATTGAGTAGCAGGATACATAAGCCAATAAAAATACATTTTAAACAACATATTTCTAAAATAAAAACAAATATACAATGATGAAGATTTAGTAGCAGGATATAGAAGTCACCATATTAAGTTTAAACGAAATGAAGATTGACGAATGAAACATTGGATTGTAGACATGTGAGAGAAAAAGAGAGAAATATGAAATGAAAGGGGGGGAGAATATGGAGATATGAAATGATAATGGTGGAGAAATAATTCACATGTGAAAAAAGATTCAATCCCCTTTACTGTGAGATATAATTTCTTCATGGAATAAAAAACATATTGACTCATTAATCATTAGAATTAAATTGTACAATGAACAAAAGGGAAAATTAACATGTTTTGGAGGGAAAGTTTTGATTGAGGGATTGACACATGTCATAAGAGAACTTTAGTTTTGATGAGAGATTGACAAATATCATGAGGGTTTAAGAGATTAACATATATCATGAGGGACATTTTTTTGTTATATAGGTAATAGATTCAAAAACATACTCTAGATTTTAATTATTCATTCTATAAAAAATTATACATAGGAGTACAGGACTATCTCACTATCACTATTTTTTTTTCTTCCAATCATCATCAGTAATCATTATCACTCTTTCAATATATAGAGAGAAAGAGAGAGAGGAGTATAGGACTATCAGTATAAAAGTATTGGTTGCTTAATTCTAATAGTATATAAAAATATATTTGAAATAATATTAAATTGTTTATTTCCCGTAATATTTATATCTCAAGGAAAATGTTAAAGAGAGCATCTGTTAAAAACTATAAAATAGAAACTGTATTTTGGGAAATATTGCATTTAAAACTTTAGAGAAAAAAAAACGTATGTATCAATAGAGTAAAAAAAATTAATTATCATGGCATCATTAACCCTCCATTTTTTATTATTATTATCTAGTAAATAAAAATAATACATTAATTATGTATAAATGTTTAAATTATTAGGGCGTAGATATTATAGCTTCTAAAACTCAAAACTAAGCCTTCTACTTTTCAATGTGCATTTTCTATATTGATTTTTTAAACAAATGCTTTATAGATTACTTTATTGAATTTACAACAAAACATAATAGAAAAGTCATCCAAAGAAAAAGGTGGCAGGTTGGATGGGTCTCTTTTTTTATAACTTAGGAAGAATCTTGATCAAAATCAGCATCACATGTCCTTCCACTGATTATTGGTTGATTTAAATTATCATCATTCCCTTTTAAGTTAGATGCGAGATCTCTGGTCGAGAATCAAGGAGACAAAAAATCTATATGTTTGACTAGTTGGAACCCGACGTGTAAGAAAAAAAGATGGAGGGCTTGGGTTCAAAGACCCTTTGGTGCTTCACACCTTGCTATGCTTGCAAAGAAAAGTGTAGTTAAGCTAAGCAAGTTTGTAGTAATTTATTTATATGGGGTAAACTCTCTATTGGAAATGAATGTTTGATACAGGTTGATTAGTGTGATTTAAAGCCTTATATTCTATAAAAGCCTTTCTATACATGATCTTTTTTGTTTGGCTACAAAGATTAAGTTTTACAAAACAAAAAGGCTTTTTTCTGAAAATAAGCAACTTTTTCACATTTTCCCACATCTGAGTTAGAACTGATAGCTTTTTTTAGTTTGATTATTTTGGAGAAAAGACCATTACGCCGACTCCTTTCATTGGCTCTCAGTCTCTCACCAAACCCCACCAATGTCTCATACATTTTTTTTACTACCTAGCTCTATCAATTTCTTTTACATGCTTGCATTTCTACTTATTTTGATAGGAAGCCTTTTATCATTCAAATTAAAAGTTGTTTTATACGTTTGTTATTTTTTATTTACAACGTTTGTTGCATTTATTTGGCATTTTATCATTCAAATTAAACATTTTAATATTTTTATTTTTATTTAGCATTTAACTATTTTTCACTTTTGGTTAGTCATGGTTTTTTATTTCACAAATTACAGTCCAATTTTTATATCATAAAGAAATATTTGATGAAAATATTAAAAATTAAAGTAAACTTTAAAATATTTTATAACAAAATACCCAAAATACTATTAATATAAAGAAATAATGACATTCTCTCTTTTGAAACCAACAAGACGCTGATCTAATATAATGATGCAAGATTTTGTAAGACCCCTAGAAAGATTCTTGTGAGCAACATATGTTGAGATGGATAATCATGCACCCAAAAAAAATTAATTCATTATATTTCAAAATCATCTTAACAATTGATTTCAGCAGACATACCTAAACATAATCAAATCAATTATAATCATGATCAAATATAATGGTAATGTATTCCAGCTATATCAAAATATGAAAAGTATTAAAAATGTTATTTGGAGTGAAGTCGAAACCCATTTGTCTAAATTGAGAAATAATGGAACAAACATGCTCTTAATAATCCAAGTACATCTGGTGTAATAAAACCCAAATAAAATAAGAGCTAATGAAAATAAAGACATATCCAGTTATCCACACACAAACATAACCCAACGCTTATCTCCATCCCTTTTTCTCTCTTCTCATTTTCCATCTCAACAATCAGTCAAATGATTAGGATCATGTGTGGCAAAATGATTATGTTTCTATCTTTCTAACTAATTAATTTTCTACAAGTAATATAAAAATGTTATTTTATATTTTTAGAATTTTTATTTTTAATTAAGTGTTACTTTTTTATTGGATGGGATGATTGATCTTTGTTCCCCTTTTCCATCGCCCTCCGCCTCTTCCATCCTTGCTAACGAGGGACGTGAAGGTGCAGGATAAGCAAAGTCAAAACCTTGGTATAGTGGTTTTTGATCCAACTTTCAATTGGATTAATCATAGTTTTTCACATAATGCTAGTTATCACTTCTTATTCTATCAAAACAAGTCAAGAATGTTCAATCAATAGTGTCCAAGGAAGGTAACTTGTTGGTCAAGCAAATGGAGGATGGTGCACTAAGTACTGCTCTGACTGAGTCTAAGTTGCTTACAATGTGCCAAATTACTCAGGCCAAGCATGAGCCAGAGTCTCTACTAATATGCCAACTATCATAGACAAAGCACAAGGCAATGGGGAAATCTGATTGTGTGTCACATGAGCCAAGCATGCATCAATCCTTGAATTCTAACTGAGACTTGCCTACATCGCCCAAGCTAGTGACTCGTCCAGCTGACTATGTGTTCTAGATCCATGCCTCGTCCATTTGATCGAGCCATACTAGTCAAGCTTACTGTGCCAAGTATATTTGTCTCGGTTAGCCTTGGCCAAGAGTGGGTTATCTTGTTGTAGTCAAGGATTCCTTGCTTAACAAGCAATCTACTATTAACATATTTTACGCATCTAAAACATGAGTTAATTAAGTTAGTTAGGCTTGCTTTTCTTAAGTTCAAGTTCCTATATATAGTTGTTTTCTTTTCAATTAGAATAATTCAATCCTTCATATTCTTCTTCATTTTTCATTAATAAAAGTGGTATTTCATTATCCTATTCTTGAGATTTTCTTAAGTGTTCTTTTTTCCAACATAGTTTTCCGTTCTTTGTGAGCAAGGGGAGTTTATTTTCTGTTATGGTATCAAATATCTTCTACGAGCTCTACTACATTTATAAAATCCTCCATTCTTCCTTCTAATTCAATTAAGATCCTTCACACGATCCAACTTCTTCCTATTATGTTCATCCATCATAAAATCCAGCAAATGCTTTAGTGTCACCTCTGCTAAGTGGAGATAATTACCATCAATGGTCTAGATTAATGAGAATGAGTCTCATTTTGAAGTAGAAGCTATGTTTTGTAGATGGTAGCATACAAACACCACCCAAAACATATCCAATGTATAAGGCATGGGAAAGGGCCAACAATATCATGATTTCCTTGTTAACCAAGTCTGTAAATCCATCTGTTGCATAAAGCATTCTTTGGACACATAAAGCCTATGAGATTTAGGAAGAATTCAATGAGAGAATCTCCTAATTTAACCTTTTTAGGATTGCTGATTTACAAGAGTCTTTAGCCAACTTTAGGCAAAGATAACTTAGGATTACCAACTACTTCATATAATTAAAAATCATTTGGGATGAGCTTGACAACTTTAGGCCCTTACCCAAATGCAATTGTGATGATCAAAATTATTGTAGTGCATTCTTGATATAAAGAAGTTTAGAACAAAAGATAAAGTCATAAGGTTCGTAAGAGGCTTAAATGAGGCTTACGCAAGGGTTAGATCACATATTATTTGATTGAACCCATGCCAAGTATGAGCAAGGTTTTCTCACTTGTCATAATGAATGCCTATATTCATATGTTTGTTAGACATAAATTTATATTTGCATTGAAAATTCTCAAACTTAATGATATGTGTTGCTAGACATAGAGGTATACTTTATGGTTCATAAATTGTAATTTTATCAATTTAGCTGCTAGGCATTGAGCTAATTTTGTAAAGTGTTAGCATAGACCAAGACATTTGCAGCAACATAATTGAGAGTGTGCATTAATCTCAACTCATTTGCATAGTTGCTGAAAATAGAGGTGTGTATGAGAGTCATAATATTTGATCTTGTATTTATTATTTGGGCTTTATTTCATGAGTTGCTAAGTATACTAAAGTATTAGCTCTTATTGTAATTGAGGTCATGTATTGTGTAAAATCGTATTTGCTCGTTTTTTGACTGTTTGCCAATTTAGTGATTTGAATAGTGAGTCAATCCCACATCTAAATTTCAACACTTTTAATTATCAAAACTTTTCAACCAAACCAACCAACATGAAAACTCTTTTGAAAATCGAGCTTAGAATAGTGATTTGATTTTGAAAGGATGAGTTAGCAAGTCCTTGTGAATACGACATCATCTTACTTTTTTACTTGTTTGTGACACTGTAGGTAGTATTTCTACATCTAATTGTCAGTTTAGCAATGATTATCATAGTACACATTACACCTCCTCATTTGTAGGCCAAAAGGATATTTAACAAGTTGTTGAGGAAGACTGCTCATTTGTTTGGTGAATGAGTTCATTTGTTGAGAAAGAGTCATACTTTGGACCATAAGTGCATCACGAGTGTCCAAATCATGATCCATCATCATATAAGTTACGATGTAGTCCATGTTTAACCCAAAACAAAAATTCAAACAAAACTATCAACACCTTAATTTGCTCATAGAGAATAATACAACAAAATAAGAATAGAAATTTAAAGCATAAAATTGAAAACCTAAAATAACAAAAAATTTGTTGGGATGCTAAGTATCTAGATGCAAGTCCCAGACAATGGTATCATTTTGCAAACTGACAAATATGATAATAAATATTACCTTAGTGTCGCAAACAAGTATAGAGTAAGGGATTGTCGTATCCACATGGACTTGCTAGATACTAGTCTTTCAACTAAAAATTATTATTTTAAGTTATGATTCAAATGAGTTTTTTGATTGGTGACGCAATTAATTGAATTTGTAATATACTGAGAAGAAGAGTTGGGGTTGAACTTTACAGTCACTATCCATACACACATGATTCTTAATTTATATTCATTTAGTAATGATTAATTCATATAATAACCTCAAGATTACTAAAAGTTAATGTCTTAGTCATTTAATAACTTATACAACAAAGCTTTTATGTCTAGAAAATTCAATTTATAGGATTAGGAAATATGACTTACAAAATCATGTCTATATGTCTAGTAGTCAATGTATGCAAGTTGAGTTAAAATGCAACACCTCAATTTTTCTAGCCATCGATGTCTTGGTATATACTAACATTTTACCAAAAATAACTCTATGTCTACTAACTACAATGAAAAAATTAAGTTTTATGAATCTTCAAGCATACCTCTATGTCTAATAGTCTATGTTATTCAGTTTGAGAATTATAATATTACAAAATTACCGCAATATCTATACTAATAAGTACTATGCATAAGATGACAAATAATACAAATCTATGTCTACCAAATGTGCTACTTTTTGAGTTACGCAAGTTCGGAATAACGCAAGTAAGAAACTAAACAAAGTATTCCATAGTCATGCAAAAAGTTGATCAGACTCAAAGCAAACATAAAGTTAATACACAATTCAAGTATAATAAAAACTTCTTGAATTAATTGTGAATCAATGTATATACGTCAAACTCATACTACATTCAATCCCAACAAGAGTTTTAACTACTCATGTTCACAACGTGTAAGTAAGGTAGAGATAAAACACAACTCATGGGGTGGTAGAACCACATACAAATGAGTAGAGATTAACTACTCTAATACTTACACTGTAATCTCATGACTATAATAAGCTAAACTACCCTATAAGCTCAGAAAAGAAGTATTACAAATCAATATTACAAAGTTTGTGTCTTTTGGTTCAAGTTGGAGGTCCTTAAATAGTGTTTAGATGTTGTCATATGCGCTCAGTGCACCACCCATTGTGCTGAGCGCAGACGAAACAGTAGCAAAAATTTCAGAAATTTTCTTCGTTGCGCTGAGCGTACAAACCTGTGCTCAGTGATTAATTTTTCCTCGTTTCGACGATCCGACTGTTCACATTGAAGATTCATTAGTGAGAAACAATATATCCAAAATATAGCTTGATCTAACATTGAACCAATGTATTATCATGATATTACATCATGGTTGAATCTTTGCTTTTGTTCAACACTTATCTTTTTGCTATAATTCCTTTGGATTAAGCTTACAAGACATTATAGAGGTGAGATATGACCATTTAAATAAATTTTAATCATGTACTAATATAATTTCATTCATTTGAGTTAATTAAGTGACTAAAGTATCATAAAAAGAGTATATAAAATATTAAGAATTTGATATTTAACAACTTACACTAAATTTAGGGTGTTAGTTTTCAAGTGTTGATGGGTTGACAATAATTTTGTACACAGAGATGAGTTGGAAATCATATCTGAGTCTTTCATAATGGTTTTCCAAGCAATTAGAGTGTTTTATCTCATTGATCCTTCTAACAAGACTATACCAATGGTTCTCCAAGGAAGGAAAGTTCCTTATAGTGATGATGAGTATTAGGTTTCAACTCTTGATATTCTTGAGACATTGTTATTATCATCAATGATACCCAAGTTTCTTAATACTTATTGAATTTGTAGTGAATTAGGTGATGTAGAGAACAATAGATTTATGATTATATTTTGTCTATTGTCACCTCATCGACACTTAACAAAATAAATATTTAAAATCGGTTAAATGTTTTTTTGGAAAGTTTACTTTCAGAATTGGTTAGCTAAAAGAATCCATTCGGAAAAATGACTTTCAAAATCAAGTAAAAAAATAACTGAAATTTGATATCATTCTTTTAAAATTAAGCGCTAAAGGAATCGGTGTAGTTTTACTTTTTCATGTCTGTCAAACACTCAATTCAAAATGTCCTCATTTTCTCATCACTCAGAACATCCTTGATGTGCTGATTTTGAAACCCTATTTTAATCGATTTGAATTTTTTCTTAGGACTTTGTAAACATAGTGGTTTTTTTTCATTTTTAGTAATAAATGTGCTTTATCTGTAACTACGGGAAAACAAAATATTTTATATAAATGTGAGATTAAAATCAAATAAAATTTATCTAGAACTATATAAAAATATTGGCATATTCACCTCTATATTTATTTGTTTGTTTTCTCTTCAATTTCCTTTTTCTTTTTCTTCAATTCACCCTCTACTCGAGTAAGACTCCTTTCTAACAATGAAAAAAGTAATGATTATTTTCTTTGAATTTTAAGAATAAAAGTGTAATCACACTTTAAATAAAAAAGATACGAATGTTAATACATGCTGATTTTTTGGGGTATTAATTCTAATATGAAGAGCAGTCTCACTCCCTCTACTCCTTCACGGCTTTCCATTTGCTTAAAAGTCAAAAACACCTTTTCTTTTAACACATCTTGTTTGTTGATCACTCATACATGAATCACTTCGTTCACTCATGGGGAGCAAAATAAACTTGGTTTTGTAGCGCCGACTGCCTCAGAAAATGACAATAATATTATTTTAATTTGCAACATATCTTGTTCATTGATTGCTATAGTCATATAGTTACGCTGAACGACAACACCATACAGAACTTGGACAGAAATTAAAAGTGTCTTAATTTCTGTCTCAAACCAATCACAATACTATTTTTATTACATTTTGTTTTAAAAAAAATTATTTTATTCATATATAAATATATAATTGATTTGAGATAGGGAGTGAGATACTATAGGGGTATATGATTCTCATCCATATAACTAGAGTATTTCATCCCCAAGTCCCTCTCCATTTGCTATACATCTACACACCCTTTCTCTAGAGGCCTTCAACATTTGCACCTTTCTTACTCTCTTTGCCTCTCTATGTCTTCTAACCCACAAAATGTTGGAAACTGTTTGGGGTATAAGGAGGAACCCTGGAAAAACACTGAACCCCGCAACGAATACAAATCCAAAAAACTCACCCCTCAAAACTCCCTTTCCTACTCTGACCCCCCACCACCACCCAAAAAGTCGTCGTCGCCGCCGCCGGATAAAAATAAATGATTACCTCTGTTCCCCTACACCATACACTCCTCCTCCACCACCACCACCAGTCTTCTTTTTTTCGATCATTTCTACACCATCTTCTACCACCTCTACCCACTACCACTTCCTCAGCCTTACACATTCTCTTCCTTTCTCTATTTACTGTTCCATTCGTTCCTCTTCCATTTTTATTTCCTTTTTTTATCCCTCTTACTCTTTCTCTCTCAAAACTCTCTCCCAACTTTATTTCCTCCACCATCATTTCTTCACTTCTTTATCTCTCCTCCATCGCTTCCTCCACTCCGCCACCGACTCCTCCGCCTTCCACCGTCTCACCTCTGGAGCCGATCGGATCACCGGTTCGCTCAAAATGGTGGAGGTTCACGATGCAATGGTTTCGGATCCTGCTCTCCCTTCGCCACCTTTTCCTTCAGTTAATCTGTTCTAATATTCTCAAGAAAGACAAGTACATACTTTAATCTGTTACCTTTCTTTTAAAGTTATTTCCATATATGGTTAGATGAATTAATGAAGTGAAAGAGTAGCTTTTGAGTTTCCATTTTTGCTTTCCAGAATAATTAATGCTGCTTCTAGTGGTGACAATACTTATGAACTTGCACCTGTTATTTAATGTGTTGTACATATATTGATTGTTATTTTCACGCTTCGGATTTACCCTTATATCTGTTGATTTTTTATTTAGTTTTTGGTAACGGTTCTGAATTTCTTATATGCTTTCAATTCAATCTTTTATGGCCCAGGTATGATCGTGATGATGGGTTTGAAGAAGAAAGATGAGGTACTATAAAAGTTGCATAATGTGTCACTGTCCCTTATTTCTCCTACACTGTTTAATGTGTTAAAGAACAATAAATCATTGTTGAAAGACATGTACTTTAGCTTATCTTTCATTTCTTTTTGTACTTTTTATGTGAACTGGGGTTGAGTTTTGAGGTCTGCGGTTAATTCCCCGTCCAAATAAGAATATAAATTATGATCTGAGTTTGGTGTACATTCTTGGCTTTAATATCTAATTCTCCTTCAAATCTTTGGTAGACATTTCGATTATTTAATTAAACAAAACAAAATGATCAATGCATCAATAATATAAAAGTTTTTTATATTTTCAATGTATTATTCATATTTAATACTTTTAGAGGTAAGTAATATAAATGAGTAATAATAGTATAGATAGATATTACACAATTCTATGTTCTATGCATATTCGGAGATAGCATTGAATAAATAGAGAATGAATCTCAGGTGAAGGTGTGATTTTAGTTTATCAAAACCAAATGGACCGACCTATTATGGTAGGTTCAAATCTTTATTTTATAATTCTTTAATAAAATTCATGATGTATGTCTCAGTGTGTGTGGATGGTTAACAAATATAAAAAAATGTAAATGTTGTTAGACATCTTTGTCCTACATCCGTTTTAATTGGCTGCTGGCTTTTATATATATATATATATACATTTCACCAGCAGTTTATAAAACAAATATTTAAAATCGGTTGAATAAAAAAAATTAGATAGCATACTTCATAATCGATTAAGCTAAAAGGATCAATTTGTAAAAAAGACTCTCAAAATCGGGTAAAATAAATAACCGAATTTGAAATCATACTTTTGAAATCAAGCATGAAAATAAGTAGTTTAGTTTCTCTTTTTCATATTGGACAATCACTCAATTTAGAATGTTCTCCTTTTCTCATCACTCAGAACCTCATCCTTGATGTGTCCGATTTCGAAACCTTATTTTAATTAATTTGAATTTTCTTGTTAGGTCTTTGTAAATATGATGGTTGTTTTTCATTTTTAGTAATAAATGTGCTTTTTCTTTGACAATGGAAAAACAAAATATTTTATATAAATGAGACTAAAATCATATAAAATTTATCAAGAAGTATATAATAATATCAACATATTCACCTCCATCCACCTCTTGTCTGTTTTCTCTTCAATTCCCTTTTTATTTTTCTTCAACTTACCCTCCACTCCTTCACGACTCTCCATTTGCTCCAAAGTCAGTAACACCTTTTCTTTTAACACATCTTGTCCCTTGATCACTCATACATGAATCACTCCATTCATCCTTATTCTGTTGTCCTTAATTAGCAAGTTCAACGGGAAAGCAAAAAAACTAGGCTTTGTAGGGCCTACCACTGCCTCATCCTTATTCATCCACACGTCACTATTTAATATCTCTTATAAGAAAAGAAAATGTCAATAATATTTATTTTAATTTGCAACATATATTGTCAATTGATTGCTATACTCACGCTAAATAACTTAAGAATACCATAGAACTACATTGTCCACATAAAATCCTTAATTATTTATTATTTATTTAAATGATTATCTTATGCATTATTTGGTATGGAAGATTTGCTCACCACTAAAACTAGTTTTCAGACAAGGATCATGTTTCTAAAACAACATTAACTCCCATACTGAAGGTCCAATGTTAGAAGTAGACTGTAACAAGTGTTATTTAATATAACAGTGAGAGTCATTGTGATGTGAGGTAATTAAAATAACAAATTATAGAAATAAAATGATAAGAAGATTAGAGGGTTCAACTACAAATATTACCATAACCTAAATTTGAAATTGTTTTTAAGTAAACAATTATGAATCATCAAACCCCTATATATATGCACATTCTAGAACTTAACTATATGTCCATGAGAATATCTCACTCTATATATATACGCCCTTTCTCTTGAGACCTTCAACATTGCACATTTCTTACTCTTTTGCTCTATGTCTTCTAACCCACAAAATGTTGGAAACTGTTTGGGGTATAAGGAGGAACCCTGGAAAAACACTGAACCCCGCAACGAATACAAATCCAAAAAACTCACCCCTCAAAACTCCCTTTCCTACTCTGACCCCCCACCACCACCCAAAAAGTCGTCGTCGCCGCCGCCGGATAAAAATAAATGATTACCTCTGTTCCCCTACACCATACACTCCTCCTCCACCACCACCACCAGTCTTCTTTTTTTCGATCATTTCTACACCATCTTCTACCACCTCTACCCACTACCACTTCCTCAGCCTTACACATTCTCTTCCTTTCTCTATTTACTGTTCCATTCGTTCCTCTTCCATTTTTATTTCCTTTTTTTATCCCTCTTACTCTTTCTCTCTCAAAACTCTCTCCCAACTTTATTTCCTCCACCATCATTTCTTCACTTCTTTATCTCTCCTCCATCGCTTCCTCCACTCCGCCACCGACTCCTCCGCCTTCCACCGTCTCACCTCTGGAGCCGATCGGATCACCGGTTCGCTCAAAATGGTGGAGGTTCACGATGCAATGGTTTCGGATCCTGCTCTCCCTTCGCCACCTTTTCCTTCAGTTAATCTGTTCTAATATTCTCAAGAAAGACAAGTACATACTTTAATCTGTTACCTTTCTTTTAAAGTTATTTCCATATATGGTTAGATGAATTAATGAAGTGAAAGAGTAGCTTTTGAGTTTCCATTTTTGCTTTCCAGAATAATTAATGCTGCTTCTAGTGGTGACAATACTTATGAACTTGCACCTGTTATTTAATGTGTTGTACATATATTGATTGTTATTTTCACGCTTCGGATTTACCCTTATATCTGTTGATTTTTTATTTTCTTTTTTGGTAACGATTCTGAATCTCTTATATGCCTTCAAATCAATCTTTTATGGCCCAGGTATGATAGTGACGATGGGTTTGAAGAAGAAAGATGAGGTACTATAAAAGCTGCATAATGTATCACTGTCCTTGATTTCTTCAATAGTGTTTAATGTGTTAAAGAACAATCAATCGTTGTTGAAAGACATGTACTTTAGCTTATCTTTCATTTCTTTTTGTACTTTTTGTGTGAACTGAGGTTGAGTTTTGAGGTTGGGATTTTTGATCTGCTGTTGAATTTTCTTTCATTTTCTTGCCCAAATAAGAAGATAAATTATGATTTAAGTTGGGTGTACAAATAGTTATAAAATTAAAAAAAAACATTTATGGGTTTAAAATCTAATTGTCTTTCAAATCTTTGGGAGACATTTTGATAATTTAATTAAATAAAAATAAAATGATAAATATACTGTTATATAAAAGATTTTACACTGTTATATATAAATCATATTAAAAGTATGTAAATATTACACAATTAATGGTCTATGCATATTCTGATATGACAATGAATAAATATAGATGTACCATTTTATTCTATCAAAACTAAATGGAATACCAACAGGTGTTGGTTCAAGTAGTACATGTTTGATTTTTTCTTAAACAAGGTCTCGGATTTTGTGGATAGAAAAAATATTCGTTAGGAGAGTTAGTCTCACATACCTATAAATATTCTCAGCTCAAATAAGATTGTCTCCGGTACGAGGACACGTGTGGAAAACAAAAAATCCAAATAGACTCACCTATTATGGTAGGTTTAAATATTTGGTATCAATTTTTTAATTAAATTCAGTGATATATGTCTCATGCATGGTTAACAAATATAAAAAATGTAAATGTTGTAGACGGCTTTATCCTACATCCGTTTTAATTGGCTGCTTGACGTTTGTACATTGCATGTAAGGATGACAATGGGTACATGGGGTATCTACAAAAACTACATGTAACCCGTAGAGTTTAGGTTCATGTTTTTGAATTCATGGATAATTGAGATTTGAGATTTTAAGATCATCTGTTAAAAAAGTTTAGGTTCGAACAATTAGGTATTCAGACCTACGTGTACCCGGGCCTGCTATTTATTCTTTATATATATATATTGTTAATAATTCTAAATGTTATTTTGTTGATTCATGTGATTGTTATATTATTAGTTGATCTTGTAATCTATATTATGTTGATTGAACAATTCTTACTAAATCAATTTTATACAATATTGTTGAAATTGTCAATTTAAAATGTTTTTAAAACTTTAAATTATGTTTTCTACTTTTTTTTCTTTTGTTGATTAGCTAAACAACATAAAAAATTGGAAGAAACAAACACAAAATTACATAAATTACTCGCAATTATTTTTAATTTTTTTGGAATTTGTGGGTACCCGTAGATCCGTTGGTACCCAAGGATCTGTCAATAGTAGACACACGAGTATCATTGTATCAGCATGAGTTTAGGGCAAGTCTAAGCTAAGAAATAAAGCAACACAGTGGGTATCAACATAGGTCTAGAGTGTGCCTAAGTTAAAAAATAAAGCAATCACAACTGGTCCAAAAAATGCATTATCCAAACTCATCCAGATCCATTACCGTTGCTAATTGCATGAAAAGTATTACTTTCCTAATCCCTCTAATCTTGTCAACAAAGTTCTAAAATGATTAACAGGGCGTGCCAACCTAGTTAATTAGTGTCTATTTTTATACTTTATCCTAAAAATATATTATTCTACATGTAATTCATTGTGATGGATTAAAAAAATATTTAAATTAAAATTTTAACTACTAAATATTTTTCTGATCGTATCAAATAGCAGATAAAATAGTGCACATTGATATGGACATATTATTTATAAATTCTATACTTAACTCTCGACGAAATCTGCAAGTTTGAGCAATGATGGAGTTCCAAATTTTTTAAGTGACGGCATATGCATTGACGTTAAAATTAACTCAGTTTGTACGGGATAAAAAAATTATTAGTTTAAAATCTATGCATGTATAGTTTTTACATGTTGGTATATCATTTATTATTGATTTATGTTACTTTTGTTTGAAAATTAATCATGGTTAACATATAAATGATGGATGATTTACTAATGATATAAAAAACACTTACAATATGAGTATATACCTATTAAATCCAAATTACATTACTTAACTCACTGATAAATAAATTTTATTATTCATCTTTGAATAATAACTCATTAAACTTTTATATCAAATAGAATCAGTTTATAAAGAAGACAAAACAAGACCGCACTCAGGTTCTGGCAGTTGTCTGTCTGTCCCTATCTCTCACATCGGCACAATAAACGTCAAAAGCGGCAAGAGATTCTTCTTCCATTCTAGCCCACTTAGCTTTTTACTTGCGCACGTAAATAGTACTTAGTGTTGGTGTAGCGGAAGCGACCGTTATGTAACGTTGGCGAGAAGCAATTAACTAATGTGCATAAAATAAATAAAATAACGATTATAAACTCTAGCACACTCATGAGCTTACCACCTGCTCATGAGATGTTTCTTTTTGGTGCTTATATTTGGTGCACATTATAACGATGAACTTGAGTCTAATATATAACATTGGTTACTCTAACTATTCAAATATTAGACAATGTGAGACTAACACAATAATATATTTCAAGCATACAAACAATCTTCACCTTGATTGAAATAGACGAATATTTCGCTCCTTAGGAAATCTACACAAGAATTTTCACCTTAGCGAATATATGACTTCACATTGTTTAATGTCTAATTCTCTTTAATTGCTCCCCTACAATATATACATTCTGAACATCCTTGATGATGTTACCAAGAGACTAGTTCTCCAAACTTGTAGTGCAGCTTCCTGTACCGTCATCAAATGGAACATGCCGCCTAGCCACCTATTGCTAGGAAGTCTTTCGAAAAATTGGAACCTCTACATAAAAGTTCACCAACAATCGTCCTCTTCAATATCTGAGCCTTGGAGCTTCCTTGGAAAGCCTCAACCGCTACCACCATTATCTACTTCGACAATCCTAGTTCAAAAGAACTCATACTCCACCACAAGGAGTATACCCACAGCACCCACCTTGCGTCAATGCTAACTAATGTCTGTGTCACATCCTTGAATCCAAGCCAATGCTCATGTCACACATTTGCATCTCTATCAATGCTCGTATTACAAGTTGCATCAAAGTCAATGCTCATGTTACACCCCTAATGTCTGTGTTCCTTGCATCCAAGTCAATGCTCATGTCACACTCCTGCATATCTACCAATGCCTGTGTTATAACTTGTATCAAAGTCAATGTCTATTTTACACCTTACATCAAAGTCAGTCAGCGCCTCTGTGCTAACAATTAATATTCTTTACTATGATGTCTCAAACACGCCATTAGGATATTTCACTTCTCATCTCAAATGAGAACGTTCTCTCAACATCTAGAGAGATATTGTTAGCACCTGTCTCTGGTCAAACTCAACACACGAGTCTTTATCTCCACCTTGATCCTAATCTAGTACATGAATTTTTGAGATTCTGGATCAACATATATCGCCCCCACAACAATTTCGCCATGTTTTCTTCTCCTTCAACTTATCTACTCTATCTTTGCCACTACCTTTGACACACATTGTCTAGCTATCACGCCTTCACCCTGCGCAGCGTTGGCCACAAACAATCAAATAAAGAACATAAGATTAATAGAAGAGAAGAAACAAGAAAATTTGTTAACGGGGTTCGGCCAATTGTGCCTACATTCCCGGGAGCGCTGAGCAGGTACCAAGATATTATTAGATAATAAAGATTACAAACCCTAGCAGAACTATGGGCTCACCTGCCAATGGGCATGACGTGTTTCTATTTGATGTTTATATCTGATGCACATTATAACAAGGGACTTGAGTCCAATATATAACATTAGTTATTCTAGTCTATTTTAATAATAGACAATACGAGACTATCACAATAATATATTTCAAGCATCCCAACATAATTTCAGATTCGGTGGTTGTTACATGTTTAACCCAAGCTCACAATATCTTGTTAAGCCAAGCCTGCTTATTTTCATCACTATTTATTCTCCATATCAATTGGTGAAACATGAATTTGTTTGGAAAAAGATATTGTTATTTGTTTCTTTAATTAGTCTAGTGGGTGAAAAATATAAGCATAGAATATTAGAATCAAATAAATGAATGGTCACTAATGACAAATATTTGACCGGTTTTTGTCACATTTGGACTTTCATTTTCTTATCACGTGGCATTGCTCCTAATCTTAATTTGAACGGTATACTTGCTATAAAAGCTAGTAAAAAGGTAAACTCATGAGCTGCTTTTTTTTAAAAAAATGTTATATCATTCTAGTTAACATTATATCTTAAAGCTAGATATATGCATTCTACAATATTTTTATCTACAAATGTAAAAAACTTAAATTAATATTTCAAATTGTAATTAAATCTCTCAATTGGAAATGAGACATATTTCAGAGATGTATGATTTTACTTTATCAAAACAAATGGACCGACCTATTATGGTAGGTTCAAATCTTTGGTATACAATTCTTTAATTGAATTCAATGACGTATGTGTGAGTGTGGGGTACATGGTTAACAAATATAAAAAATGTAGATGCTGTTAGACGGCTTTATCCTACATCCCTTTTATTTGGCTGATTACGTTTGTAGATTGCATAGAATGTATCGCTTTCCTAATCCCTGGAATCATGTCTTCGAAACGAGTTAATAGGGTATACCATCATTGTAACTTAGTTAATTAATATATTGCTTATACAAAAAAAATTATATTATTTTAAATTTAAAAGGAGTGTTATATAGTAGTGTTGTGAGAATCAGATTGGACTGGACAGCCCAATTAATCTGACTGCTGACCGGACTTGAAAATCACTATGGTTTGTATTCTTAATCGAATGAGAGTTAAACAACTTTCGACCAGGGAAATTCTGTACCGACCATGTTAAACCCGGTTAAATTGGATTAAGCCGGGAAGTAAACCGGATGGTTCACTTAAAAATAAAAAAATGGAATACTACTATAATATTTTGTTTTACTACAATACAAAAAAAAGATGAAGAAATATTAATTCAATATAATTATACACAATTATTAATTATATAAAGTTTTATATTTATATATGATTATATATTTATAGATAAAAATTATTAATTATGTATGGAATCACCCGATCAGACCGGACAATTTAACTGTTTAAACCGGTTAAACCTAATACAAGATATCTTTCAGTTTGATGTCTGACTCAAATTTCACAACATTGTTATATAGTATGGGGTTAATCATGTGTATATATGCAACGGGAAAATTTGGGATTGTACTTTAGCATTTTTGTCACTGAATTTAACACCCTATCAAACCCACCACTGTAGTTTTTTATGTGGGAGACATTGAACGTTATGATGTATTATATGTAAAATTGAAATGAAAATATTTGTATACAAATGTAGGTGAGGTCGTGTTTGAGTGTCATTTTTAGTGTTCAAATACTAAAGGTCCTCATTTCTAAGTAACGTTTGTTCCGTATTTAGGAAAAATGCATTGCTATATTTATTGGATAACCCGAAATATAATTTGCAATTTAATATTCACGAATTTTATACTGTAGGTTGTGCTTCATCTGGTACATGTACCCATCACAACTTTTCCTAGGTATGGCAACTACAAGACTAAGTAAAATTTGGTAATGTACCTTTCTGTTGGTGATTCCGAGTTTGATGAGAAGCTTGAGAAGATGCTTAATAATGTGAAGTCTAACTAAGTAACAAAAGACTTCTTTTTATTATAGTTCCGCCTACTATTAGTAGCCAAAATAAAATGGTTTTGGGAGGAGCTAGCTCAGTGATTCTGTGGGCTTCTAATTTTTAGTTTTCTTTGTTGTTAATCTTATGGGTTATGTATCTATAGTAACTTCTTGCACTTGTGGTACAATAATAAAATAAGTCTTTTTGCCAATAAAAAAACTTATGAGTTATGTTATATTTTAATATCCAAAATATTATTCTCATATATTAGATATATCTTTAATTAAAATGTGAATTCATTTAAAATATAAATATAAAACTATAGAAAGTTAAACCTAAGTCAAAATAGGTGACATTTCCCTTTGATTTTGAGTGTTTTATTTCCTTGCTCAAGGTGTGATCTCCTCTCAATATAATAATGTTAAAAGTAGTCATAACCGCTAAAATTAATCCAAAGAAATATGTATATAATTAGTCATATCATTAACGTTTTTTTCCGGAAAGATCCGTTGACGTTTTCTGAGTTCTTCTTTTCCATTTTGTGGCAATATTCTTAGATTTAGCGCGCGAGGATACGCCATTATTGACTTTTGTTCTTTTTGATGCTGTATGAGATATTTTTCTGCTTGGCTAAATTAATAAATTAGTTTTAAACAAAAGGAATTGATTAATTATAAAAAGTACCCTCAATTAGCTAAATTATATAAACTATTTCTTACATTTTTAAATCTAGACAAATCACCATTATTATATATATATATATCATACTAATTATTCATCTAAGAGAAATAAATGTATTTCTTAAATAAAAATGGTGATGAATGTAGTTTAGTTAAACAAAATATGATATATTGTGAAAAGAAGTCCAAATAGTATAAGAAATAATGTATATTCGATATTCTTGGTACGTTGCAAATTGCATCAATAATCGTAAGATGTGTTTAAATCAATCTTATATTATATTCTAACTAACCAAAATAATGAATAGACATTGTCTCTTATACTATTTGGATTTATCTTCACGATATGACATATTTTGTTTAACTTAATTACACTCGTCACCATTTTTTGTTTAAAAAGTTATACTTATATCTCATAAAAGGATAATTATTGTAATGTATATATACAATTATGATCAATTCATATAGGTTGAAAAAAGATAAGTAATTTATGTAATTTAACTAAAATTCATAGTGTAATTTCCTATCTATACCATTATGGGTAGTCCTATTATGTTATTCATTAATAATTGATTTTCTAATTAGAAGTTGAAATCCGTTATTTTGAAAAGCTGGTCCTTCCAACACAAATAAATTACCAAGAAAATCCCTTTTTTGGACACGACAGGTCAAACCCCCACCAAGCCATCACATCAACGTGGCATTGTCATTATTCCAAACAATCCTTCTCATTAATTTCAACAACCGAATCTAGTGGCTATGACATGGGAGTGATGGCAAACTCAATTGGGTTTGAGTTGGTCCTGCTCAGGTCAAGATCAGGTGGGATTAAAAAAATGGATGTTATGTTAAATAAAATTTAGTTGTTAAATTCCAGTAGGGATCCACCTTTTTTAACTTTATCAGGTGGACATTTTATATGAGAATGTTAAATAAATTTTGAATATAATTTATAGGTTAAGGGAGAAAGACTTTAATTTAGAGGAGGTGTACGATAAGATTCTCATAGATATTGTAAAAAATTTTAGAGAAGAAAGTTGTTCGAATTTTTCACATTCGAGCACTTAGTGATTTATATGATGATTCAAAACCGGTATGATAACATAATATAATGTCTCAGAAGATTTTATCATTGTCATATGACTATACCAATGGTCAACAATCAGGCCCAACTTGTTTACATTGGTAAATTGGGTATATTCAATAACCGATGCTATATGAATGTTTTTTGTGGATGATATTGTTGTAGTTGGAGAGTCGTAAAAGGAATTAAATGAAAACTATAAATGTGAGATAAGCTTTAGAAGTACATAACTTTGGTATATGTCGAACTAAGAGGAAATATATTGGCAAGGCGTAAGTTTATCAAGAGGCTCACAAACATTACTATAGAGGTAAAGATGAAGATCATTGATATCACAATATCTAAATTGCTCAGTTCAAACATACAAGACGATGGGGAGAATGACAAAGATTTAAATCATATGATTCAAGCGGGTTGGATGAAATGACGAAATGCTTTATATGTATAAAATGTGATAGAAACTTGTCATTCACGGGGTAATTTTATCAACCAATTATAAGACTCAAAATATTGTATAAGATTGAGAATTGAATAATAAATATCAACAAGAGAACAATTTCTGATTACATATATGAGAATGTTTTGTTTGATGAGTAATAACACTAGACAAGATAAAATTAGAAATGAATGCACTATGGAGAAAGTTGGAGTAACTCATATTTTAACTATTCCGTCACACGTACAACTAGCAAAGGCATTGACAAACCCACTAGGTGTCGAAGACTATGACTCAATTCATATCAAACTAAGACTTCTCAATATATGTGCCTTAGCTTGTGGCCAAGACATTATAATATGAGCCAGAAACAAGAGCCAATGTGCCAGAGTCCAAGGCACCAGATGTGCTTGAGACCAAGGCACAAAATGTGCCAAGTGTGCCTGACTCCAACATGTCGGATGCACAAAAAAATAATCGTGGCACGAGAGTTGACACATGTCAAGGCCACACATGAGCCAAGGTTGTTGTGGTCAAAATGCAGTCTCGAATAGTGATACTTGAAGCATGGAAGACACAAGAATCTTGGTCATAAGTAGATTTGGCACGACTACGAGCCTGGCCAGAAGTAGACTTGGCACGATTACGAGTCCGACCAGAAACAAACTTGACAAGATATGGGACGACAGTCTAGCACATAGGCAAGGCCAAGGCTAAAGCGTTTAGTTAACTTGCGATAGAAATGATGTAGAATTTTATCATTATATAGATATTTTGAGTTAGTTGGTTGGTTAATTCGTTGAGGTTTAGTTACTTTCATATAAATGAGTGTTTGTATTCATTCTAAGTTGTAATTTTCAATATACTCTCATATTCAATAAAATTGATCAATCATTCATTTCACTTCTTCTTCTTTGTTTCTTTAATACAATTATTGGTTGGGCATCATTTGCTTAACTTTCACCATTGTTCTTCCTTTTCTGTTAAAGCTGATCAGAATTTTTAATTGGTGAAATCATGTAATAAGTGATGTAAAGAAGCAACCCTTTCCCTTCTCAAACACTTCACTTCCTAATTCTGAAATTCATGCATTGTTGACTTTCATGAAAGTTTTTAACTTTCGCCGAATATCCAGGGCCTGATCAATTCATGTTTTATTCAATAAAGTTGTAACTCTCGAAAATTACTCCAATAATATTGCTCAAAAATTGGTAAAAAAAATTTTGTAATGTAAAACTCCTCCATTTACATTTGATTCCTTTCCGAGACATCACGTTAAGTAACTTAAATTGCGCAAAAGACAACAATCGTTGCCTAATGGTAACAAAAGGCCACTTAATATATCGTGGAATAATTTTTTATTGATAATGACGGAAAATTTTTATACAAAACCAAAGGTGAAAATACAATCTTTATCTCAACTGAAAACATATACAACAGAAATCAACGCATTAAAAGTACACTATACAAATACCCTATTCAAAAGAAAAATAGAAATGGAAATGGCTGCTAATGACTAGCTCTAGTGTTAGCGGGTGTGCTAGGACACTCGCTGGGGTCCTCCTCCATCTCCGAATCGGAGGAGAGGTCTACCACCTCAATGGAGTCCTCTATACAAACTAACTTCACACAGTCTTCCTCTTCGGCTTCCAACTCCTCCTCTTCAGCCTCCATCTCTGCTTCTGGGTCATTGCATGCACCATGTGGCCTACTTTTCGCTCTTGCGTCTGCTTGAAGATCGGGCGTTGTCTGTTGAGCAGCTCTCCTCCATGGTGGGGAATTGAGCATGTCATCCCAACTCTATCTCCTAATAGATGGTCCCGCAACAGTGGGTCCGTGAGGAATCACAGACTAAATAAATGGTGCAATAACTGCTAATCTCCGAGCAGGTAAGGTGAAAGAAGCCTCCAAGTTCGCATGATGTAAAGGGAAGCGCATCTTAGAGCCATCACAAACCATTTCCAGCTCTAAGGTACAAGGGCCTATGTAGGTGTATCGGTGTCTGTAACTACTTCATGTCCCCTCCTAGGACATCGAGAATCCGTAGCTCCGAATCCTCACGGTACGGTCCATCTGAATGAGAACGTGAACCAAAGACAAGCAAAAAGAAAAGGAAGTAAGTCATCTAATGAATATTATTCATTGACGACGTGGAATTACACAGAATATTACATCCAAATAGATACAATAGTATACACAATATATTTCGCATACCTAAATGCAAATAATGAATGATATTATAAATGCAAATAATGAATGATATTATCCATGAACTCAATGTATAAATGCTATGTTTATTTTATCCGTCCTTACACCAATATCCTCCCAATAAACTATTCAAAATTAACCAAGAGTACTAGTCGCATAACAAGCCGACTTGAACGCACCAAAAATATTCCTTGCAAGGATATATGATCGATCTGTTATGAAGAACTGTCTGTTTCATGATGGTGTCGTATCAAACACTTTCAGGGCATCCTATCATCAATCCTGATTGCAAAGAGGGGTTGTCAGAGATCGTCTAGTTTGCGCTGTGAAAACAATCCAATCCAATAGAATACCTCATCCAGGAATATAATGCACTTGTCTCACCTAGACTCGCGCTCAAGACTTTGTTGATGAATCATTGCCATCACCGTCCCTCTCAACATCGCGAGGCTCGTTCGTCTCTCGTAAATTTCCTCTCCACTACTTCATTATTCATAATGAGTATGCACACTAACTAAAGTTAGGCGATTAAATCTTTTAATCAGTCTTTTATATCAATCGGCTCATCCTAAGACATCTCCCAAAGGAATGCTTCTTGTGGGACTCAATCTTATGTTATCATGTAATAGAGGAATAACATCCTTACCACTACGAACCATCACTGAAATATCATGCATGGCCACATAGCCAAGCCTCTTACGGTCAGACGACTTCACTGCGTGATATCATGTAATCTTTTTTAGGCATCACCTTACTCACGATGTCATCATCAGAATCCTTGTCCGAATAAGGCGCAAAACAAAGGTAACTATATAAGTTCGTTGATTTGGGCATTGAGCTCCTCATTCGAGCGACAATCTTTCTCAATTATCAATTGTACTTCTCACCCAAGTTAGGATTATTGTCTAAGTAATCAACCCATCAAAAGCAATAAAAAACATTGCATGTCTATCGCCCAAGCGAAAGACTATCGCTCAAGCGAAGATTTCATCAAAACAGACTCAATTCTCTGTCTGACTCTCGCCCAAGCAAGGGCCTCTCACTCAAGCAAAAAATCCACCAAAAACTGGCCAAAATCACTCCCTGGTCTCGCCTGGGCGAGATACTATCACCTGGGCAACCAGAATTGCCCAAAACAAGCAAAACATAATGTTTGGCCCTCGCCTAGGCGAGAACTACTCGCTCAAGCAAGAGTGGCTAGCCCAGGCGAGAGGTTTCCATTAGCCTGGACTACTTCCTCGCCCTTTTGGGCAACGAGATCAAAAATCTCCCTTGTTTTTTATCCCTACGCGTTTTAGTTTCTCGAGTGATGTTCCTTCATGGATCACTACCAAAATACTTGATATTTTAATCTATCATAGGGCATACACCTTAAGAAATCATTCGTACTTAATCTAGGCACACAATCATTTGTTTAAGTACGAATTTCTAAATAAAAACAAATATAACTCCCAACTTTTGAGGTAGTTGGGGGATCCAAGTGTTATATTCGAATACCACTATGTCATGATGTATTCTCCCTCACCTTGGATTGTAGAGCGGTTGATCTCCTTTAAGTGAATAGGTAGTTTGTCGCACTTCGAACGCCTCGAAACTAAACACAAAAACCAATCAGTGATTTGCAAGTTAAATCCTTTACCTGCTACCTTTAAGGTAAAGACATCATGTTAATCTATTTTAAGAATATGTGAGACTTTCATCCATCTGGTCCAAGATTCATATTCTGAAACCATCATTTATCCTCGAAAGTCTCGTTCACGATTCCTATTGTGTTCATGGTCATTTCAACACCTTCTTTACAAGGGTTGATCCCATACTCAAAATGACATTTTAAATCAAAACATCCTTTGATTTCATATTCATCCTCTTTCATCAAAATCAACAACATGCATATTTTTAAACACTAAAACAACCCCATGAGCAACAAGATATCAGGTTTCAAAACAACGATTTTCTAAATTCACGAAAACCCGTTTTTCAAGTTCTTGAGTATAATAAGAGTTAGGGAGATTATTAGAAATTTTCCACGATTGAAAATGTTTGTAACATGCATATAAACATCATACTAAAATCTCGTAAATACTTAACGGTTAGATTATAAGAGATGAAGAACAAAAGATGAAAGCTTACCTTGGAGTTCTTGAGAATCAAAATGAAGAAGAAGAGAAATGTCAAGGGTTTCTCCTAGTTAGATGGTCTCTTTTAAAGACAATGAATCTAATTTAGGGAGGGGAAAACCAAAGGTTTTCAAAGAATAAATTGTGTAATGGGTATATGAAGGGTTTAAGGGGTTTTGTTTAAGAGAGGATTATTTTTGCTTGCTTGCCAAGCAAGTTTCACTCGTGAGAGTGGAGTGACCTCTTCTGCGAAACATTCGTGATTAAACCATGTCCGAGTATTATCAGCTAATATTCATCTGGAAATTAAATGTCTTCCGATTTCGGTTTACGATTAAAACTTCGAAACACAAAATTCGGAGTGAAGAATATTTAGAAATGCGTCATGGACAAACTTGAAGTCTATCTTGACTCGAAATAATATTTCGAAGCCAACAGTGCAATTGAAATTCGATTCCGAGCTATGAAACTCAAAAACACGATATTGGGCCAAATTCGAGTAAATTTGTGTTCGATAGCAGTTCAAAAACTTTTTTTCACATAAAATTCCAAAAATTTATCACTAAATATGAATTCACAAAACAAGACTAACACTTAACTACGGTTTAGCCTATATCATTACTGATTAATTTCAAAATTTAAATTTTATTAAAATATATATCGAAATTTCACGGTATTATAGAAGTTGCCCATCAAGTAGTTTTTGTTTTTGACACCATCTTTGTTGGGGAACAATCACCCTGGTGTGGTAATATTGATTGAGACTTTGCTACATTTATCTATAGCCTTGATCTACCATGATCTTTATTTTATATTAAAGTAAGTATATTAAGTGTGAAATCATCACATTCGATAAGATGTAACGAGCTTAAGAGTTTAAAACGGAAAATACCTATATAACCAAAGTTAATTTGTTCAAGATAATAACGTTGTACCCAAATTTTTTGCTTTTGTGAACAAGTTAGAGGTCTTATGAGGCAACAATCTTAAAATGGAATAAATGAGTTGCAATACATAAAAAACTGTAATTTATGTATACCTAGTAGAAAAACTAATTTATTTATAAAACGACCATTGATATAAACATATTAATTATGAATTCTCTAATCTTAACTGTCCTCGAAATCTGTAAGTTTGAGCAATGACAGACTTCCAAAAAAAATTAAGTGAAGGCATATACGCTTACGTTAAAATTAACTTGTTTGTATATGATAAAAAATTAAAAGTTATATTACTTAGCTCACTCATAAAATAAAATTTATTATTCATCTTTGAATAATAACTCATTAAACTTCTATATTAAATAGAATTAGTGAATAAAGAAGGCAAAACAAGACCGACTAAGGTTCTGGCAGTTGTCTGTCCCTATCTCTCACACTGGCACCAAAAAAGTCAAAAAGGGAAAGAGATTCTGCTTCCATTCTTCCCAGCTAGCTTTTTCCTTGTGCATGTAAATAGTACTTATTATGTTACAAATTCAAAGTTTCTGTACTCATTGAACTTAGAGTTAATCTAGTCCTACCCAAGAAAAAAAATTCAATTTGGTCCTTATATGAGCACCACCTATTCAGAATTTGAGATTCGGTGGTTGTTACATGTTTAACCCAAGCTCACAATATCTTGTTAAGCCAAGCCTGCTTATTTTCATCACTATTTATTCTCCATATCAATTGGTCAGACATGTATTTGTTTGGGA
Source organism: Lupinus angustifolius (assembly GCF_001865875.1). NCBI lineage: Eukaryota > Viridiplantae > Streptophyta > Magnoliopsida > Fabales > Fabaceae > Lupinus > Lupinus angustifolius. The sequence goes on along the minus strand of NC_032015.1, from coordinate 10,438,236 downwards.
AAAAGATTGTTCTTTGTTTTTTTTTTAATTTAGTCTAGTGGATGAAAATATAAGCATATAATCATATTGGACGAATTCAGTTTGGAGGACTATTTTCAACTTCAAATAAATGAGTGGTCACTAATGACAAATATTTGACCAGATTTTGTCACATTTGGACTTTCATTTTCTTATCACGTGGCATTGCTCCTAATCTTAATTTGAACGGTATACTTGCTATAAATGCTAGTAAAAAGGTAAACTCATGAGCTGTTTTTTTATAAATGTTATATCATTCTAGTTAACATGTTGGCTTAAAAAGTATCTTAATAATAAGAAAAATGTCTCCTATTAAATTGATGAAGACTTTTAAACTAATTTGTTAGAAAGATACAATATTGCTTTTTCCCCTCTGCACGAACTGATTCATTACCAAATTAAAGCTATTTGAAAGCTGAATAATGGGAGGCATAATCAATGTGCTTTATTACTTGAAACTTGCCTATTGTTATTGTGCAACTGATCTTGGGCAATGCTGGTTGTCAAAGACATGTTTAGGTGTAGACAAAATCTTACCCCAAAGAGAAGCCAATCTTGTGGGGGACCACTTGCCCATTAGTTTACCTCTTTACTCTCAATAAAACAAAAAATATGGAGAACATATAGCACAAGTTTTCATTATATCTTAAAGCTAGATATATGCATTCTACAATATTTTTATCAACAAATGTAAAAAACTTAAATTAATATTTCAAATTGTAATCAAATCTTTCAATTGGAAATGAGACATATTTCAGAGATGAGAGTTTCATCCCTTTAGTATAACAAAAATTAGGACGCGTGACACTTGAAATTAACGTTTCATTAATGGTCCATTTGGTTAGTACATTGAAAGTTTGAAACACATACACACAATGAATGAATAATGAATGAATAGATGATAGAGATTCGAAGTGGGGCAAAGTGTGAAACCATGCGAGGATACAAATTACAACATGGCTGGTAAAGCCACGAATATATTGCAAAAATCGAAAAACAAAAAAAAAACAGTGCTAACGGAGTCATAGGGATCATGCAACTATAAACAAATAAAAAAAATCATAAAAGAAGGTTGGTTGTGGTCCTTACTTTCTTGCCTCAACGTCAGGTTGTCATGCCTCAACGTCAGGTTGTCATGCTATTCGGCTAATTACGTTACATTTTAACTTTTAAACTATATTTATTAAGATAAATAAAATACCTAAGTTGGAGTTAGTTGTTTCATTATAAGCTACTCATTTTTGGATATTAGGTTATTAAATTAGACATAATTTAATTAATACTATTAAAATTTGCAAATTAAATTAGTTAGTGTGACTTCACCTCTGCACTGCACTGCACAACACACATTCCACTTCAAACCATAGTAGTACTAGTAAATAACCCATTATCACTAGCCCAATTTCGAACGAAACACGCTTATATATTTAGATTCCCATTTTGTTTAGCTCACACTTGAAACACTACTCTTCTTCAACCCTTTCTGCGTCACCAATCCCCATGTCTTCAAAACCACAAGATATTGGGAAATATTTAGGGTATAAGGAAGAACCCATAAAGCAGAATTCCAAACCCAGAAACCAACAACAAACCCAAAAACTTACCCCACAATCTGGTCTTTCATATACTAACCTTCCACCATCACCACCACCACCGAAAAAACAATGATCTCTTTCTCTCTTTACCACTTTTCCTTTCATTTCTTCCATCACCATCTCCTCCCATTTTCTTCTTCTCCACCAATCACAACTACAACACATTCTTTCTCTTTCTCTTTCTCTCTCCTCTATCTCTCTTTTCATCATGACTTTCATTGCTCTCCTTCTTTCTCACTTCTCTGTCACTTTAACCATGCTTCTGCCGATACCACCACCGTCCACCTCCTCCGGTACCACCGTATTGCCTCCGTCGCCGGTTGGGTTGACGGGTGGTTTGTTAGAAATCCTCAAAACCAATCCCATATTCGCAAGGTTTTGGACAGTATCTGGACCATCCCACCACCCAGCGCCGCCGCAATGGCTGTGCAGCGTGGTGGCCGGATACTGGTTGAAGCCGTGGTGGAGAAAGTCTCCACTGTGATGGTGATGTGGGATTACGTTGGGGCCTGGGTTTTCCACCATAGCATGTCTTCACCACCTTGGCCTTCAATTTCTCAACAAAGACGAGTAATAGAATCTTAAATCTTTTTGTTTCATTTCTTTTTTATTATATTATACGTTAGATGAACTCACGTGGACTTTTTGAGTTGCAAATTTATTTTCAGATTGATTGTGATGATGTTTGTGCTGATTTCTGTTGTGGAAATACTGATGAACTTGCACCAGCAGGTGTTGATTTATTAACTGTCATTTTCAAACCAGTGTTTTACCTTTAAATCCGTGAATCTTTTTTTTGTGTGGATGCTGATAATATATTTTCAATGGGGTTTGATTCTCATGGCTCAGGGATGATATTGATGACTTTGAAGAAATTAAAGATGAGGTAAATATAACAGTTGTACAGACCATTCCAATCTGTGTATCCTCTCTGATACTGATACTGGAAGAGATAATATATGGCATGTAATTTTTTTTAATATAGTAGATTTTAAATTAATTTTAATTAATGTTTTTTAAAATTAATAAATTAATTTGGATCTTACATCCTAACACTCTAGTATTGAAGAGAATTCCAATCAGGTGCTTGATTCTTTTAATGCTATAATGTGTTACAAACCAATAATGCTTTATTGAATGAGACATGTTAATTCTCATAGGAGGCTTTTTGTACTTATTCTATGATCTGAGATTGAGTTCTGTAATTGGAAACTTTCTTATATAATCTAAGAGTACCAAAGCTACCTACCGCTTTTTGGTTCTTATAAATGAATCCACTTGCATGATTTATATTTGTTTACACTTCCTACAAAGTTAGGAACATTCACTCCAATATTAAACCTTTATCATTTGTTTAAGGAGTTGCGAAATAGAGGGTGAAGACATTAAAAACGTTTTTAGGTAAATTTAAGAAATAGAGAGTGCTGTCAGTGTCAAATTTAAGCAATAAAAGGGTAAAGATTTTTTATGACGAATTGCTGGGGAATAATGCATTGCTATATATATTTGTTGAAATATCCCTATTCCCTAACATTGACAATCTAATATTCAGGAAATTGATGCTGTTACATGTACTTCATCTAGTACATGATCTTCCTATATATATGACAATATGACACTTAATACATTATCCATGTACCTTTCACTTGGTGATCCTGAGTCCGGGGAGAAGCTTAAGAAGATACTTATGTGAAGTCTAAATGAGAAGCTAGAAGGTGTTGAAGGACAGGACAGCATCTTTAATGTTTAATTATGTAACCAAAGACACACTTTTCTATGTTTTTTACACAGTTGAGTCTATTATGGACTAGACAAAAAATAAAATGGCCTGTCCTATGTAGTCAATCTCTTATAAAAATCAGTGTTTGGGATTGTTGTTGACGATTTGTTTGTAACTATGTTTCTTTTCAGCTGAGTGGTTTGCTTGGTGTCTTATCTACTTCTTTCTTATCTATTTCATGTTAACATGTCATTTGATTTGAGGATCCAAAGTATTATTATATTTATATAACATCTTATTTAAATATACGTTACATTCCTGTTAACTATACTAATAATATAGAAGAATAGAAGGTCAAACGTAAAAATCATAGAATAGGTTGAAAATATCCCTTTTTATTATTGACAAAACTAACATGTATCTGCACATTTCAATTTTTTTTAGAAATGGTAGAAAGTATCCCCACTATCACATATATCAATGTCCTTTAACTCAATCAATACACAACATCTTCACGTGAGAGGCATCACACATACACAAATAAATAGTAATCACCTATGATTTATAACAATATGTCCCTACAATTGCATCCTTTCCGTATGATTTTTTAATATCAATAATCCTATACTCGTTCCATCTCCATTGACGCTTTTCAGTTCTTCTTAGCTGCTTTTTTGGAAATATGTTTGTATTTGGCTTTTTTAAGTTGATCAATCTATTTAGAAGAAAATGGAAATGTTGATTAGAAGAAAACATTAGACAAAGAATTTGATTAATTAAATTTATGATTTACTACGAATGTACATAATTTCCTTACTGCGAAATATTAATTGTTTTCACGATTAAGATTCCAAATCCTTCATTTGAAAAGTTATTCCATCCTCAAGTACGTTACTTTGAAACAACAGATAATCGTTCAAGTACAGAATTTTTTTTTTACCACAGTGACGCATCCGTCCATATTTCCAGACAGTGTTTGGGTCCCAAAAACTGTAATATTTTATGTGTTATTATTTGTGATTGAATATGAATATTATATTTAACTTAAAGGTTTAATAATTAAACAATTTTTTGATTAAATGTAAATAAAATATGGAATAACACATTTTATAAGCTAAGAGATATTTTGAGCTGTCAGTGGCAATTCGTCTCAGTATACGATATGTGAACTTTATTAAATAAAGGTATCGCACTGTTAAACTAGGCTAACTCATCTTTCACCACTTTTCTAATTTTTTTCCAATCATCCTTAGTATCATTATCACCCTTTCAAAATAGAGAGAGAAGTACATGTATAACTATATAGAGAGAGAGAGGAGTGCAGGACTATCTCAGTATCATCCGAGGCCCATCATAAAGGCAACACTGCTTTATTTGGTTACACAAAAAAAAGAAAAAAGAAGAAAGAAAGAGGTGAGAAAGAGAAAGAGAAAGGAAAAAATAAAAAATAAGATAAGAAAATGAAAAGAGAGATAATGTTATGTTTCAAATGAAAAATTTCTCTAAAATAAAGAAAAAAAAGAAAAAAATATTGTTTTATTATTAATTAAAAATAAATATTATAATTTTAATTAATATTTTTATATCCAAAAAAGACTTATTTATTTATATTAGTATTATTCAAAACCAAAAAGTATATAAAATAAAAAAATTAAAGGATATTTTTTCACATTTCATACAAAATTTTCATTATATCTCCACTTTCTCACAAAAGTATCACTTTGTGAAATATGTAACTTTCTTTTAATTACTAATCAATAATTAAAATAAAATAATTATTATGAATTAAATATAAAATAAGATGATCAATATTTGAGGGTATTATTTACATTAAATTTACTCATTTTTTCTCATAAGTGGCACAAAAAAAATGTGGGACCCACACCTTTTTTACTCAATTCCTTATCTTTCTCATCTTAACCAAATAAGAGAAACTCCTAACTCTTCTCTCCCTTCTCTCTTCTCAAATTTTACCCAACCAAACAAAGGTTTAACAAAAAGAGTGGCAGGTTGGAAGGGTCTCTTTTTTCATAACTTCAGAAAAATTTTGATAAAAAAAAGTGGCACATGCCCTTCCACTGATTATGGGTTGAATTAAATTGTCATCATCCCCCTTAAGTTAGATGCTAGATCTCTGGTCTGAAATGAAGGAGACAAAAAAAGCTATATGTTTGATTAGTTGGAACACGACGTGTAAGAAAAAAAGATGGAGGGCTTGGGTTGTTAGACCCTTTGGTGCTTCAACCCTGCGATGCTTGCAAAAGAAAAGTATAGTTAAGCCAATCAAGTTTGTAGTAACTTTTTTATAGGCAAATTTTGTTTATTTTGTTGTAATAATTTATATGGGAAAACTCACTATTGGAAGTGAATGTTTGATACAGGTTGATTAGTGTGATTTAAGCCTTATTTTTTATAAAGGCCTCTTTGTAAATGATCTTTTTGTTTGGCTATAAAGCTTAAGTTTTACAAAAAATGCTTTTTCCGGAAAATAAGCAATTTTTTCACATTTTCCTACATCTTTGAGATAGGAATAATAGCTTTTTTGATTACTTTGTAGAAAAGACCATTACACCGACTCCAAATGTCTCATACGTTTTAGTACCTAGGTTCTATCAAATTCTTTTAAATTATTGCATTTCTATTTATTTTGACAGTTACCCTTTTATCATTCAATTAAAAGTTACTTTTTTTATGTGTCATTTTTTATTTACAACATTGTTACAAGTATATTAGCAAAATATACTTTTAATGTGTTAGTATAGACTTTTAATTAAGTCAGATATTGGTCATAAAACTAAATTTAATAGAGGTAAGCGATCAAACCAACCGAAATATATTTTATACAGAATGAACTTGTTGAAGGTAAACTCCAGCCTAACTTGTTTCTATCCAGAACAGTTGTGACTCTAATCATGTTAGTCCTAATATAGTACTTGCATGATATCATTCTCAATTATCTCAATTTTTAGGATCATAGATATCAATAAAATCAAGAAGGAAAGATTGTTCATCATCCTAGAATTTTCAATATTATATGCATTTGGTACATTATCATATTCTTTTCAAATTACTAGCATCTTAATTGATAAGATTTTCATCATTCAAATTTTCATTCGATTGTTCAACATTATAAGAACAACTTATTTTCTTAACAAATTTATGAAGTGTTCCCTTTTATGATTCTATGTAAGTTGGTATGTTGCTTTTTTCCTTTTTCAATTCGTGACAAATGTTTTTTAGGCAACATGATATGAAAAAAATAATATTCAACAATTAGACTATAGGAAAAAGACAGTAGAACATAGATTATATAGAAATGGACGAAAGTATTCAAACTATATAACTTATGCTGCAAATTCAAACTACAAAATTGACTAGAGTTCACATTCAGTGAGTATAACAGTTTTAAAGGGTTGAAAGTATTTATTATTATATTGTAATTAAAGCAACATAATAATTGTATCTTGTTATATGTGCTAGAATATTGTGTGCTCCTAAACTTAGGAGTTAGGAAATAGAACGTTTCTACGGTAATTATCCCCTAATACCCTGCACTGGAATATAAAAAACTTGGTAGAGACTATAGAGCACGTGGAAGTGGCCTGTGGGCTTCGTCTTCATAGGTTGTTGAGCAGTTTGGACAAGTGATTATTTCATTACGAGCGCGCTGGAGTTTGGTGAGTTATTTCATTACTGTCCTTTACTTTTGTGCATTTGGAATATCTTTGCACTCGTTTATTGGGAAAGGGATTATCTATTGCGAACATATTCATTCTCGGTCTCAAACCAATAAATTATAAAATAAATAAAATAAAATATTTAAAGACAAAAAATAATATTTCGATTGATTTGGGATAAAGAATGAAACATCTTTTAAGACAAATAGTTTATGTCCATTTATTGGCCCTAATATCAAATTGTTCACCATAGATGGATCGGTGTCTGATGCTACTTCCCTCTATGGACACGTCTTTCGTCAGCTAATCTACCTCATTTTTTTTCATAAGCAAAGAAATATTATAAAATAACATAAGGGATACTAACTCAATACCATGAAGATCAATGAACTATATTTTTAGAGTACATAGATATATAGGAAATAAGATCGTTACACTAATTTGCAAACATAAGAGATGATGTGTTGAGAAATCTTCATCCATGAGTTACAACATTCCTCCATGGAGTAAGTGAAAGAAGCATATAAGTGGACTTGACACCACATCTTGATCCAAAACCTTAAGGCATTAGGTCTATATGTTCATCGACTTATATGCTCTTTAAGTCATCCATTTTTGCCCAATGTGGACTTCTTCATTCACACTTGGAATACCCAACATCTCCCCCTTAAGTGTGAGTTCACATCTAAGTATTAGATACACCAGAGCTCAGCTTTCTATCTACTTGCACCGTCGTTGGCTTATCCTTTTATCAACGGAACACGCCACCTTGATCTCTCGTCAGGAAGACTTTCGATACAAGGATCCATCATGGATCTACCAACTACTTGTCACTTTAATACTTCGTTGAGCCGTCGAACCATCGGCTCTGATACCACTTGTTGAGAAATCTTCATCCATGGGTTACAACATTCCTCCATGGGCTAAGTGAAAGAAGCATATAAGTGGGTTTGACCCCACATCTTGACCCAAAACCTTAAGACATTAGGTCTATGGGTCCATCCACTTATATGCTCTTTAACTCATCCATTTTTGCACAATGTGTGACTTCTTCATTCACACTTGAAATACCCAACATGATGATCCTATTTTAAAAAGAAACCAAGTTCATGATCTTGCTTGAATCAAACCCATGATATATAAAAAACTAGCTTCCTTATTAGAACAAACAATGTCATTTCTCATTAACCATAAAGACCACATCATCCTCCACAATTTCAACCGCTTGAAATTTCTACCAAGATCATCATGCAAATTCAGAGATTTAGTAACTGAGGCCGAATTTGTAGCACATACCAGAAGCCACGAGTAAACTCATTTCTAAACAGAAGATGCGAAGTCACAAGTAAGGAACAAATGTTCCATAGATTTCTCATGGGACAAACAAATAGCACAATTGATATCAATGGAAGAAGAAATACAATTTCTCTTAAATAACTCCACCCTCAAGGGTAGTTGACCTCTAATGAGTTTCCAAACAAAGCATCAGATTTTTGAAGGAACACAATTAAGCCACGACCTAGATTGCTGAATACCTGAATATTGCATAGTTTGATCAATCTGATAAATATAAGCTCACTTTATCGAATAAGAACTAGAAGAATCTGCATTCCAATGCCACATGTTCTCCTTATCTCTTTTACACGATGATTCTGTAATAAGGAAAGCAAGTTTTAAACCCAAATCTTTTCTCTATCAAATAGGTCCCTACAAAACTGAATATCCTAAACCTAAGTATCATTGATCCAAAAGTCATAATCACCAACCAAGATCGGTCTACTTAAAGCAAGCAGAAATAATCTAGGATACATCTCCTTCAAACTTTGAGTCCCCAACCAAATATTCAACTAAAATAGAGTATTAGGACTATTCCCACCTTTCTGCAAGTATTATCCTCAAACTAGCTACCATTAGACCTAGAAATTGAGCCAATTTTGCATAACTCCTACCGCATTATCTAACCATCGGATAAGCTGTGTTGTTTTTAATCCAATGCATGTCTGATTAATTTAGTTTCAACCATTGAATTAGTTTAATAAGAAAGGTATGAGATTCAATTCTTCAATTACCATATGTGCAATGAAAGGGAGAAAATGTATACATTCAATAAATTGGTTGACCCTCAATGATATACCTCACAATATTAATTAATTGGTTATTCAATATATTTTTCTACATTATTAAATTTTTCATTTTTTAAAATAAATATCCATTTAATCCTGATGTGAACCGAAATGAGGCAAAATTGGATCATGATGAATGCTCCTTAAGAACACCAAACAAGATAGATTGTTGTAAACAGGATATCCTGAATAGGTTCTCATCAAATCCCTCGATGTATCTCTGAATACATATCGACTTGTTTCTTATATTGATGCTTATTTTAGACTTTGTAAGACTAAATTGGCATTGAAGTTTTTTGAAGGATTAAAATTTTATTTGGTTTATCTTTAAAACACTAATTGAGTTATTGAATATACTATTTCCATTTCTAAAAAAAGTTGTACAATGATAAATGATAAATAATGTAAATGTTTTTATATTATTGGTCAATCACCACCCAAATGTTAATCATTATTGACTTATAAGTTAAATCATATTACACTTAAATAGCAAATGATGATTTGATAATGAATATATTTTTAAATATTAGGAAAATTCAACTTGTAAAAACACACGAAGTCACCCACATCATGCCTACGAATGGCTTATTATATAATTGAATTTTGATACACATTAGTTGTAAAAGTTGTTATATTATCAAGTAATGACATACAAGAGCCTTGGAAAAAAAACGTTTGTGAGTCATGTCATGTTCTCTACAAAGTGCCTTGAGCATCCTCCTGCTCCTTCTAAGCTTCCTGATTGTAGGAGATGGCAAAATTTTGTGAGGGATGGAGTGTCATTCAAGGATAAGGTTATGGACCAAAAACAACTACCATCTCAAGTGGTGAAAAGGGACTTCTTGGCGGAAAAACTTATGACTATAGTATACGAGGAAATAAATGTTTTAGTTCCTCATATTTCCCTTGATCATGGAGTCTTTGAGGATCTTTGCTCTCATTGGAGGGATGCTCTCGTCATTACTTTGGTGGTAAAAACACTCGACTACAATGTTTTTAAAGAAAGGTTGTGAAGGATATGGAAGCTTCAAGGGGGCTTTGATATGGTGGATGTTGACCATGGGTTCTATTATGTGAAATTTGACATGAAGGCAGACAGAGAAATTGTGATTGGAGGGGGACCTTGGACGATATTTGACCACTATGTTGTAGTGGCTAGTTGAACTCCTGAGTTTGTTGCACCCACGACTAAGGTTGATCGCACTATGGTATGGATTCATTTTGCTTGCCTAAATATGGTTTATTATGATGAAAGTTTTCTCCTTAGGTTAGCATCTTGTGTTGGTAAACCTATAAGGTGGGTAATAATATCTTAAGGGCAGAGCGTGGTAGATATGCTAGGGGTTGTGTGGAAATTGATCTCACAAACCAGTGGTGGGAAGGTATGTTTTGGGAGGACATTATTATAAAGTTATGTATGAAGGTTTACATATGATTTGTAAAATTTGTGGTTGTTATGACCATATTTCCAGGAATTGTACCAAGACTCCATTAGTGTCGATGGTGCCATCCAACAATGTGCCTGATGATCAACCAAGTAATGATGATGCAATTATTCAGGATTCATTAAATTCTCCTTTATTAGGTGAATGAAATTCTAGCACATCAAACATTAACAATACTATGGAAAATTATGGAGATTGGTTAACTATTACAAGGAGAAAGAAATTTCCTAAAAAGCCTAATGCTTCCACGTTCAATAATCCTAAGAAGGGGGACCACAATATTTTATTATCTAAGAATGTCATATTTGTTACTTCATCATCATATGCTCATCCATTTGCTAAGGAGGCTCGCGTGACATCCAAGTTTAATAACAAAAAAAGGTTGAGACCAAATAATAAGGGAGGCAATATGATGAAAATGACTACTCCTATTGCTCATAAAGGCGAGAATAAATTGTCTGCATCAATTCACGAGGAAGGTGCAATCCCTCTTAATGAGATTTATTCTCATTCAAAAGCAGCACTTATTGCTCCACTCAACCTAGGTGTTTCGCATGGTAATTGGAGTCCAACAATGATTAAAAATAAAGCTAAGGTTGAACGGCTTCTCCTCCCTCATCTTCCCAAAATCCCGAGTTAATGAAGAGGAGAGAGACTCCCTTGGTGTAGCTTCTTTCTTCATATATGGAGGTGTAGTTTGTGGAAAAAAAAAGACACCTTGGTTGTTCATGATGAGCAACATTTCAAGTGCACTTCGGTTGAGAATGCAAACATCCTTGTTTCAGGCGAGGAGGTGGCTGATGGATGTAACAGGGAGTTTTCGGGATTTATGGCTAAGTAACCTGGGATACATGAAGGGGAGACAACCTACTCTAACATGTAATTCTCGTCCTGCATTGAGGACACTCTAGGGTCCAAGCGCGGGTTGCCAGCATGTGGTTCTCTTGAGAATATGCCGCATCATGGACAAGGATTATTGGCCGCTACTCAAAGGAAGCTGTTGGAGATGTAAAATAATGTGAAGGGCTTGGTCAACCCCATGCAGCACGATGATGACATGCTCTCTAGCCATGCATGCATTAATGAAGGTCTTCATAATTTGAAAAACACTTCTATGGATTGTTGATCCTTGATTCTTGGTGTTCTCTATCTCTTTATTTTTTCTTATGATTGAGTGTAAGGATTTTAAAATTTTATGTTGGAATGTTCGTGGTGCCATTAGCAAGAATGGTCGTCGTCATGCAAGGGAGTTGACTAGGAAATATAATCCTTCCATTTTTATTCTCATGGAGACTCATTGTCATTGTCGGTTTAGGTTTCCAAGCTTGTGGGATTGTCGAAAATTTTGGACATGCAAGTGGTATATGGGTTCTCAGTGCTGTTAGTAGTATGGTTACTACTACTATTATAGATGTGTTCAATGAGGCCATTTCAGCCAAATTTGGTATTGGTGGGTGTGAGTGGATTTGTAGTGCGGTCTATGCTAACCCCTATATTCTTGTTCGGGAGTCTCTTTGGGAGCATCTTGTGCTTCTCCATAATGTGGTGATTCTCCCTTGGCTCGTTTTAGGTGATTTTAATGAAATTCTTCTTCCTTCAGAAGTGAGAGGTGGTAGCTTCATTCACCCGAGGGTGACTAATTTCTCTTAGGCATTGGAGTCTTGTGGTTTATTAGATTTGGGAGTGATTGATGCAAGGTTTACTTGGTTCAGAAGAGAGCAAAGTGGTAGGAATATTTCCAAGCAGCTAGGTTGAACTCTATCTGATTTCGTTTGGCGTAGGGATTTCTCGGAAGCTTATGTTGAAAACATTCCTAGGTTGCATTCTCATCATTGCTCGCTCCTGATTCATTATGGTGGTTATGTAGATGATATTACTAATAGATATTTCCGTTTTCAGGCTGTTTGGTCCTCTCATATTGATTTCTAGGATGTTGTTCGTCAAGCTTGGGCTAAAGTGGATATTGTTGTGATTTGTGGGCTTTATCAGGCTAGGGATGATGCCATTATGTTAAATAAAAATATTTTTGGCAATATTTTTAGGAGAAAGATGAGACTTGAAGCCATAATTAGAGGTATTCAATTAAGCTTGGAATCTACTGATAATCCCGCTCTTTTTAGTCTTGAGGCTCAATTGAGAAGAGGGTACAAACTGCTCTAAGGCAAGATAAAATGTTATGGTTCCAGAAATCTAGAGAGCAATGGGTAAAATTTGGTGATAGAAATACAAAATTCTTTCATGCGCAGACCATTGTTCGACTGAAGCGTAATAAATTCATGGCATCTTTTTAGAAGATGGTATTTGGTCTACTGATCCTATCAAGCTTAGGGATGAGGCTAACTGCTATTTCCAGTTCATCTTCTGTGGTAGGAGCCAAATCAACCAGGATAGATTCAATGTGTTCACTTCTAGGTTGCCCAATGTGGGTGTTGAGGAGATGACTGCAACCATTACTTTGGATGAGGTCACTAAAGTGGTTATGTCTATGCCTTCATTCAAATCCCCTGGCACAGACGATTTTGAACCTTATTATTTCAAAAAATATTGGCACATTGTGGGTAAGGATATTTGGAAGATGGTTCAGGATGCTTTCCATAATGGCTCTATGGACCCTTAGTTATTTGGAACACTTGTGGTTCCCATTCCTAAAGTTTGTTCCCCTGCTACTCTAAAAGAATTGCGTCCTATCAGTATGTGCAACGTGGCTTATAAAGTGTTAACCAAGGTGCTTGTGAATAGATTCTATCCTTATCTTAATGATCTTATTGGGTTGTTGTAGAGTAGTTTTATTCTTGGTTGTAGGACTACTGATAATGTGATTCTTGCTCAAGAAGTCATACATTTCATTCACAAATCTAAGCAGAAAAAGGGTGTTAAGGCCTTCAAGGTGGATATGGAGAAAGTCTATGATAGAGTCAATTGGGATTTCCTGGAGCAAACTTTGACTGATTTTGGTATTCCAACAAGCATTGTGAGATTGTCATGTGGTGTTTTAGATCTGGCAGTATGTCCCTCCTTTGGAATGACTCTCGATTGGACTCATTCTCCCTTACTCGAGGGCTCTGACAAGGTGATCTCATCTCTCCATATTTATTTGTTCTTTTCATGGAAAACCTTTCTCTTGTAATTCAGCAAAAGGTGGATATGGGTGTTCGGTAGCCTATTAAGCTCTCAAGAGGTGCCCCTCCAATTTACCATTTACTATTTGATGATGATGTGCTCTTATTTTTCAAAGCTACTAATACTCAGGTGAATTTGTTATATGCTACTCTGGATGAGTTTTGTCAGGCCTTCGGTATGAAGGTAAATGTTGAGAAGTCGAAATTCATGTGCTCCAAATTTATTTCCCCTCAGAGAAAAAATAACTTCATGTCTATTTGTGGGATACTCGTTGTCTCAAACCTAGGTAATTATCTGAGCATTCCTTTGGTCCAAGGCAGAGTTCATGGAGATGTTTTTAACCCACTTATTGAGAAGTTTCAAAGGCGCATGAGTACATGGAAATCAAACCGAATGGTTGCCTCTTTTTAGCTGGTGTTTGGTGGGCTTGGCGGTGGCAGAACAACTCATTTTTTGGTAAAATTCAATTTGGGATATTTCTTTCGTTGCTAGGAGTGTTCATCATGATTTTGGAGATTGGTTTTCTACTGATATTTCTTCTATTGACCGCCATATGCATTCGGTCCACTAGTGTTAGCTAGATATTGGTTGGGTTAAAATTAATGTTGACGATATCTGTAGTTTGAGGGATCAAACCATTGGAGGGGGTGCTATTCGCAATGATGATGGTCTCTGACTTTCATGTGTTTCTATTAATTTTGGTACTAGGTCCTCAATTCTTGCGGAGCTGCTGGCTATTGAAAATGGGTTAACCTTAGCTTGGAATTTGGGCAACGAAAAGTTATCATGTAGAGTGACTGTTTGGAGGCTGTTCATATCATTACAGTTAGGATGCACGTTCGCTTGGACTGTCTATCGGAGTTATTACCAGTATTGGTGGTTGGTTCAAGAGAAATTGGGATGTTCGACTCCAACACATCTAAGCTTAGTTTAGGCTTGAAGGAGAATTCGAAAATTTGGCACTTACTGCTTGCAGGAACGCTTCCTATCCTACAGTTGGATATTGCCCCTATGATGTAATTCTTGTCCTTTTGTCTTTTGTTTTCCAATGTACCCAAAAAAAAGTAATGACATAATGATTTTCATTAATATTCATCCTATTCGGCTCAAGAAAAATTGTCCCCATAAAGAGGATAAAAAAAAATAACATTTCATATCCTGCGATTATATGTATGGATAGAAAAGACATAAAGTCATATATTGATAATATGACAAGTTTTGTGAGGTTAATTATACTGACATCTTATGAGTTGTTTTACTGAAATTATATAAACAACACCATTTTATAATCTTACATAAATCACCCTTAATTTTATACATATGTTTCACTCTATCCGTGAATGAGAGATAACTGTAAATTTTTAAACAAACAAGAGTGATAAGTGTATTACGTTAAACTAAATATAATACATTATAGAGACGAATCTAAATAATACAAAGTTCAACGTCTATTCTTTATTTAATTTTGGTTCATTACAAATTATATCAATAATTTTAATGAGGTGTTTAAATAACTCTTATATTATATTATAATGAACCAAAGTTAATGAAAAGATATTGATTGTTATACTATTTTGACTTGTCTCTGCAAAATATCGTGTTTTGTTTAACTTAATTACACTTACCACTCTTTTCTATTTAAGAATTTACATTTATCTCTCCTCCAAAGGTAGTCTGTGTAATGTATGTATAGAATTAGGAGTTGTTTAAGGGGTACACATCTGCTGTCCCACATTTTGTGCCACTCCATGTACCATGGGTTTATGATTGGTCAGAAAATATATATTTAAGTTAAAATTTAATTATTAAATATTTTTCTGACCAATCATAAACACATGGTACATGGAGTGGCACAAAGTGTGGGACAACAGATATGCTCCCTTGTTTAAGTAGGTGTAAAAAAGGATGAATGATTTGTATAATTTTACTAAAACTCAGAAAATATCATTATAATTTACTCGTAAATACATTGTAATTATATCATTGGGTATGTAATTGAGAAATTTGCTTCTTTATAATTGATTTTAATGAGGACCTAATAGCATAGATAGGAGATCTTCTCCTATACTTGATGAGATTGTAATACGTTATAAAAATATCATTTAACAACCATGATTTCATGTTGTTTTTCAATAAAAAAAAATTAATCAAATTTGCTCCTCGTATTTCAATAATTGTATCTTCGATAGGGGAGACAAGTTTGAACTTGAATAGTATATGGATTGGTAAATTATGATGAATTTAATATGTATATACTATCAATATTACTACACTTGACCATCCGTGTTATATATCCCTCCCTCAATTAATCCCTTGCCTTGCCCATGTATGAGTGGAGGGAAAATCCAACATATTTTAGAAGTTTAAATTTTATAAAATGTAAGGGTAAAGTGAGAAAGTACACCTTATTTTTGTTAGTCCAGAACAGAACACGGTCATCCTTTATCAAGACAATCCTACTTGAGAAGTACACACCCTATTTTAATTGGTACACATAAATTTTACTTCAACATTAATACACCAAATTTTTAGAATTATGACCCTTTAACGATGGATATGTTAAAATACTTTTTAAAGGTAAAGAAATTTATATAGAATTAAATAAGGTCAAACACATTAAAACCAATATTGCTTTAATGTTAAACCTATATCCAAGAGAGTCTACGTAGGCTCACACTTATTTGTGTCACTCCATATGTCAGTAGATATGATTGACCAAAAAAATATTTAATAAATACAATTTTAACTTAAATAAATATTTGCAACAAATCAAAGGTACATGGAGTGAGACAGCATATATACTCTCAATCAAAGATAACCAATTTAAGTATTAAATTTTTGAATAACTATTAGTGGTAGGTCATTGGGACACTAAATACGATCTCCTCCCCCATTTAATGCCGTAACCGGCACAAGAAATCTACATGCCAAGCATGCAGGTGACTTATTATATAAAATTAAATTTTGATATACAACATGTGTAAATTATGTTATATTTTGGTATGTTGATGTAAGACCCTATTAGATATCAACTCAAGTGTTTGATTCGTAAGAGGGATACTTGTTGAGAGAAACAACCATATATCTCGAAAAGGATGAATACTTATTAAAAAATGGGAGAGGGAAAATCCTTAAAGTACAGAAAAAAAATTATTAATATTTACTATCAAGCAAAGATGTTTGAGTTTAGAGTCTCTATGAGTGTAGTTTGACCAAAATTTACCATAGTAGTGTATTTTTTGTACTTTTTACAAAAGTGGTGCAACTTTATGTAAATCAGCAACCCCATAGTTGTTTCTCTTTTTTTCTTCTCCCTTACACACATAAATCGGCAACTATACAGACGGGTTTTTATTTTAAACTATTTCCTCAAACTCGTCTCCCATATGGGAGTTTTTACTTTTTTTTTCACATTCTCTCCTAAATCAGCTTTGATATATGAGTTTTTCACTTTTTTTATTTTTATACCTTCTCTCCTAAATCGACTAAGGTATTGGAGTTTTGTTTGAATTTTTTGCCAATGAGTTTTGTGTATAATTTTTTGCCAATGAGTTTTGTGTATAATTTTTTGCCAAATGATACTTTTGCTCAACACTAATATTATTAAAAAAAATATTCAAATATTACAATCCCAAAAAATTTAATGACGTCTATGTGATGAAGTGCCACATGGATGTGGTTTTCTCTTTCTTGACAGTTGAACTCTTAATTGTTATTCATTCCGCTGCGAGATTTTCCCTCTATCACGTGTAGCCAATTGTGGCTCCTCATCATCTTCATCAACATCCTCAACTACAACTTCATCATCAGTCTGTTGCATACTAAAAATGTTTGTAGACGGCATAATAGGATGATAATACTGTTGTGAATCGTATGCCGATAATGGTGTACTTGAAATAGTAGCAAACATTGATGGTAGTGAGAGTTGAGAACTTGATGACAAATAAGTGGATGAATAATTATAATTTCCAAACCCATAGGATTGTTGTTGTTGTTGAGGCGTAATGATGAAGTATGTGCTTGAGAATGAGTACTCGCTTGAGTTCGTTTCGGGAACTCAGTTTCCGACATATTATAATGATGAGTAGGAGGAGCTTCATCAATATGGGTAGAGTATACATATGGGTATAACTCAGCCAATACTCCAATCATTTCACGACCAGATGAAAAGACGTCACATAAAGATTGTGTGGGATTTACTAAAGAAGTTAGAGGACGACTCTGATCACAATTGTTTTTTGCAAATATGCACTGAAAAAATTAGAGAAAAATAGAAGTTAATAATATAAGTAAATACCAAATTTAATTTATAAAAAAATGTTACCATTTCATCAGAGTGTGCTCCATCTCGAGATATGTATCTTCTAATCCTTTTCAAATATCACTACATATACTCAGAATAGTGGTTCAAATGGAGGGTGTTAGCGATCATACCATCAACCACATAGTTTTCCCTATTATTCCATATTTGAATCCAGCGGCGATGCTTATATGGTCAGTTAGAATCACTTTTGCCACGTAAGTCAACTTTATGAAGTTTTTCACAATTTACTGGATCTTGTGGAATTGGTTGATCAAAACTAAATTGTCTCATAACCCGATTAGTAGGATGTCATTCCACTATTGCGAAACAAATTAGTGGCACTCATGACCGACTTATCTTGGAGAGGTTTGGTAGAATAGACAATTGGTAATATGACATCCACTCAAACTAGTACAAATGTTAATAAATAAAGTTAATATACATTTGTAACAGATCCTATTTTTACGGAAAAAAATATACTAACAAAATCTCATTGATTTAAGGCCAAAAATGATGTTTTTACAAAACCTGATATTTTTACAGAGAGAAATTATATTGTTTTACCAAAAAATGATAAACTAATTATGCACATACGGTCAAATATTACACATATAATATTAACAGCATGTCCAAGGATGTTGGTGGTGATCAAATGTTTTGACCGCCTATTATTAATCATTGTTAGTTAGTAAATATATTTGAATAAATATTTTTAATTAAACATTCACATATAATAATAAAATAATGTATACCTTTGGACTAAGGGAAAATAAGGTATACTTGTGTTGCTCAGCCTTGGTACAAGATTTTGAATGCGATCATATGCACATGATTGAAGGAGTAATAGACATCCTCTAATCTCTTTTTGATCACTTATAATTACTTCACGACATAGACCTCGATACAGACAAGCCAATACAGTTGAGCCCCAACTATATTAGAATGTCTCTGTTAAGTCCTCAAGCAATGGCAGATACATAATATGGACTCGGTTACCTAATGTATTTGGCATGAGAAATCCTCCGATAATTCTCAAAATAAATGCTATAGTGTGTTGTTGAATAATAACTTCATTAGCATCTGGGAGTTCCCGAAATGTTCTCTCAAGCCAAGTGAGTTTCACCCGCTGCCCCATTAATCCGTTACCTATTAGGACAACACCCAACAACCGGAAGCAAAGTGCTTCCCAATCCGTACTTATCACTCCGGTAACAATTACTCCTTCAATCGGAATGCCAAGTTGGTAGGCCACATCCTCAGGAGTGACGGTGGGCTCTCCACATGGAAAGTGGAAAGTATGTGTCTCCAGCCTCCATCTCTCGATCAAAGCTAATAGTAGATTGTTGTTGATTTCTACTGCTCCAAGTCTCAACAAGTTACCAAAGGCAGTATTGCGGATAACTTGCAACATTGACTCAGGAGGTACTGATTGCCATAAACAAGATCTAGGCCGAAAATTACATTCAATCCAATTCCAAACATGGCTTGATATATGATCATTTTGCATTGTTAGTAGAGAACTATCAATTGGCCCGGGATTAAGGTGCTCCATTATAAAGTGTGAAGAAATTGTGTAGAGAGTGTATAAAAAGTGTATAGAAAGTGTGAAGAGTGGATGAATGTAGTTGAAGATTTATAGTGATGGAAAGTATGAATGAATGAGTGTATGTGAAATGATTACTGTGAAGAAAGTATTTAAAAATAGTGAATGCGAAATGTTGAATGTGAAGAGAGTGTTAATCGAGTTTTTTTTAAAAAAAGAACACAACAATCAGCTACAAGGTAACCGATTTTGTTAAATTTCATAACAAAATAATTGGCCACCTTGATGCCCATTTTGGTAAATTTCAAACAACAAAATCGGCCACTCCAATGCCGATTTTCTTTAAAATATACATACACCAAAATAATCTTCAATGTTAATTACATTGCATTAATTTTATTCATTCATTTGCACATTAACCTTGGATTAATGTCATTCATTTGGACGTTAATTTTGGACCTTGCACTTCAAATTTCATTCCTGCATATGCAGGTTATTTGGTCAATAGTTAATGTAAAGAATCTCTGCATGTCACATGCTTTTTCCTGCATTTTCACTGAGTTACTTTGAATGGTAGCTTTGAATGGTTTTTTCTGCATGTCACGTTATTTCAAGAAATCTCTGCACTTCAAGATATCACTTTAAATGCATTGTATTGTCATTCACTCATGCATTGTCATTCAAGGGAATCTTTGAATCATGCATTGTCATTTAATAAGCATGCATTCTCATTCACTATTTCAATTTCAATGCACTCACAATCTCATCATTCACACGGTATGCTATAGTTATCAATACATTTAGTTATAGTTATCTATGTTATAGTATACATATTTTATAATTATAGTATATATGTCTTATTTTTTATATATTTTATAGTATATATGTTTTCATAGTTATAGTATATATATTTTATAGTATACATATTTTATAAGACTATAAGGCTTGGAATATGCAAAAGTACTTTGTCTTATTCACACCCATATTCTGTTTCACTTGAAGCAAAAGTACAAATGTAAAGAATTATATAATAAAAATAAAGATTACAAAATAAACTAGTCATTATGGAAAGGTTGTCTAGAACTCTCGCCAAGTTCTCTAGATCTTAGTGGACATGTCTTCCAATTATGCCCCTCAGTTCTACATCATGCATATTTTTTAATTTGTTCAAGAGGAACTTCATCCATCTTTTCCACATCTTCGGTCTTCCACTTCTTTTCCTTCGCATTAGAGGATTGGGAATGAATATTGGACCTGAATAAGGGAGCCAATATTCTTCATTACCAATCGGTTGAAAGTGACATCCATATGCCTTAAAAATATTATACAGCCGATAAATTGGTGAGATAAATTGGCCACAATCTAAAGCCAATGAAGCGCATGTTGCGATCGCATGAGAGCATGATAATCTTAATGATTGAAATTCCCCATAATCACACCAACTGTCGACTAGTTTAACAGTGTAAACCTTCACTTGACGACCACTAGATCTAGATACAACTTCAACCTCAGAGACTCCGGTCTCCCGTGAAAAAGTACGAACTAGTTGACAAGTAGAGTGTCGGTGATTTTCTTTAATCACTTTTGTCAACTCTTCACAATATATATGCCATGCCCTAATCATGTTAGTAGCTTCATATCGATGTTGAATGAACCATTGATTTAGCCTATAATATGTTGCTCTCACAAGGGATGTGATAGGAAGAGCTCTAGATTCTTTCAGAACATCATTAATGCATTCTTCAAGATTCATGGTCATGTGGCCAAAACGTCTACCTTCGTCTTATGCTTGACTGCACTTCTGTTTTGGAATCTGATCCAACCACGCACCAGCCCTGGGATGTTTTTGCCGCAACAAATTCAACATTCGCTCAAATCGTGGTCGCATCAACTCATAACCTAAAAATTAAATTAAAGAAAATATATCAATCTAGAACATCAACAATGTATATAAATTACAAATATAACTAATACATACCCATTTGTATGACTTTATCTTTTAGATCAAAATCTCGGAATTCCTTATTGAAGTTACTAGCAAGACGACAAATACAATAAACAGACTTTTCACTAGACCATCCTGACAACTCGCTTCGGAGTGCAGCTAACAAACATGTTCCTCTATCTGATATGATACAAAGGTTTGGTTGAGGGGTAACACAAGTCTTAAGATTGTAAAAAAACCACTCCCAAGCTTCTTTCGT
The DNA here is from genome assembly GCF_001865875.1 of Lupinus angustifolius. Classification (NCBI taxonomy): domain Eukaryota; kingdom Viridiplantae; phylum Streptophyta; class Magnoliopsida; order Fabales; family Fabaceae; genus Lupinus; species Lupinus angustifolius. The sequence continues at coordinate 10,416,488 of NC_032015.1, read as the reverse complement.
CTCTCCTTCAACAATGGCAAAGGCGACTGGAAATACCCGTCTGTTTCCATCTTGTGAACTCGCTATAAGCAATGTTCCAGTATATTTCCCAGTTAAAAATATTCCATCCACTTGTATAATTGGTTTGCAATATGCAAACCCATCAATGCATGGTTTGAAAGCCCAAAACACTCTATCCAAAATGAATCGACTAGGATCTTCCATACCATCAGTAATATGATGACGTGCTTGATATTTCACAATTGTATCAGGAGATAAATATTGTACAACATTCATCCAACGTGGTAACTCATTGTATGATCCTTCCAAATCACCATAAATTTTGGCTAATGCCATTTGTTTTGCAGTCCAAACCTTTCTATATGTCACTGTATAACCAAAACGACTAACAACCTCCTTAATTAGTGTCTTAACTAGTATACTCGGATCTGCAGATACCAAATTAACAACAAGGTCTGAAATAATTGATGAATTTAATTTGATGTGATCTTGGAAAACCAACATAGATACACAACTGTGTGTTCCATTAATTTTCTTAATCTCTCATATGTCATGCTTAACGTTAAAAGAAGTGTGAATTTGCCACTCACATCTGACACCAAAATGTGTACATTTGACAACATATATATATGGTCTAGACTCATCAACAACATAATCAAATGAATTTTGAATATGAAATTCTCTAATAGCATTTATTGTGGCTTCTTTAGATTCAAATTGCATCCCAACAAATAAATCATTGTTATTATTATTCGTTAAACCAGTTGTATGACCAAAATCACGACCAGCTTCAGAATTTGTGTTATGAAAAAAGGATGATGGAGTACTATATGTCATCCTAGAAGATGAACCAACATCGACCTCCTCCATTACTACATATTTCATTGTCTTCTTCATCACTAAAATCACTATCAATATCTCTTAGAATAGCCATCTACATTAAACAAAATAATAGTATTAGAAAATTTTAACAACTAAATATACTACAGTTGATAAAATATAATAGCTCCAAGTCAGAATACTAACCTCTAATCAAATAACAATCTGTATGAAAAGAAAAGCTCCAAATGATACAAGTGTAAAAGAGTGCTGGGAAGAAGTTTTAGAATAAATGTTTTTAGGAGAAGAAGTTTGAGAACATATAAGTTTTTAGGATAAGAAGATGGAAGTGTTGGATAATTATATAGGAGAAGAATATTGGCCATTTCGAAGAAAAGTAAAAAATAATAAAGAAAAAACTTCTAACAGATTGACGATTTAGGTCGCTAGTTATAAAAAGAATTACACGAAAAAATATTGTTGAATGGACGATTTAGGTTAGGGCAAGTGGAAAAAAAAGTGAAAAACTCCTATATGAAAGACGATTTAGGTTAGGGCAAGTGAAAAAAAAGTGAAAAACTCATATATCAAAGACGATTTAGGAGAGAATAAAAAAATAATATATATATATATAAAACTCCTACCGTAGTGCCGATTTAGGAGAAAAGAAACAAAAATGTAAAACTCCCACCTAGGTGCCGATTTTGGAGAGAGAGTGGAAAAAAGGTAAAAACTTCCATGTGGGAGACGAGTTTGAGGAAATAATTTAAAATAAAAACTGTTTGCACAATTGCCGATTTATATGTGTACGGGAGAAGAAAAAAAGAGAAACGGCTATGGGGTTGCCGATTTACATAAAGTTGCACCACTTTTGTAATAAATGCAAAAGTTACACTACTATAATAAATTATTGGTCAAACTCCACTATCTTAGTAAATTTGCCCACTAAACACGATCTGCTCCCCCATTTAATGCCTTAACCGGCCCAAGAAATCTACATACCAGACATGCAGATGGCATATAAAATTAAATTTTGATATACATCAGGTGTAAATTATGTTATATTTTGGGATGTTGATGTAAGACATTATTAGATCTCAACTCAAGTATTTGATTCGTAAGAGTGATACTTGTTGAGAGAAACAACCATATATCTAAAAAAGGATTAATCCTTATTCAAAAATAGGAGAGATAAAATCTTTATAGTACAAAGAAAAAAACTATTAATGTTTACTATCAAGCAAAGATGTTTGAGTTCAGAGTTTCTATTAGTTTAGTCTTTAATAATCATTCTATCCTATTAAAATAGACTATCTTAATGAAAGATACTTATCTGAGTGATTACTTATGTGAGTGACTATCTTAATGAAGAAAAAATATAAATTTCATGTGAGTGAATAGTCATATAAGAAAAAAGTGTAATACATCTATAGGTAAAACATGTCTAAAGAATGTGTGGATAATTGAACAAATATAATTGATATATTCTTTGCTCTTATCATTATATAAATGTAAAATATGGCTAAAGGATATTAAATTAATTGAACTTGTATAATTTCATTCAATTCATTTGGTAACAATAATGACATAACTTTCATAATCCAATTTTATTTTTTTATAACATCTTAATAATAATTACAAGAAAATTCCACATGTTCTTTTATTTTTTATCAATATATCACTACTCTTTTACACAATCTACTACTTCTATCTTTTCTATTCATCACTCTAAGAAGAAGAACTTTAACCCACACGAAAAAACATTCAATGACACACTAATTATTAGTAGAAATACGAGTTGATAAATTTATAGAAACTTATGTATACACTTGATATCAAAAAAATAAGAATTTGGGTATGCCTTAATCCAAAAATTAATAACGATTAATAAAGTCATATATTTATGTATTATTAATAATACATATGGATAAATTCTCTTTTTTACATAACATATGTTTGATGATTTTTGCTTGTTTATTTATTTATATTGGTAAATAATATGGGTTACATCTTTTATACATTTTTCTATCATTTTAACAAATTGCATAATAAAATCTATCAAGCATGATTTGCATAGGTGGAGATTCTCTCTTCATTTTCACAATATTTGTTGTTAATCAGCCTTTTTTGGTCAAAACTAAGTTAGGCACTTGGAGGGCACTTTCCCTTGTGGACTTTTCATATATATGGTAACCATTTGTTATTTTTAGTTTGATATATTTATAGATGTATTTATTAATTATTACCAACTTTCAAATTTATATAATACTAGCGTGTTGACAGGCACTACCGTGCCTGTCAACCCGCTTTTCTATTGTTTGTAATGTGTATTCTACGTATTAAGTTGTATTATATATTTTAATTTGCAGTTGAATATATATTCGTTTGAGGTAATTGTTCAATCTTAAAGAAAGGATGCATATACAATTGTGTTCATCAAGAATAGAGTCTTCATATCTTCACTTAATTTTATTTTCTACCGTGTTGACATGTACTACTGTGTCTGTTAAACCGCTTTCATATTGTTTGTAACGTGTAGTCTAGATGTTTTAAATGTTGAATATTAACATACTCTTTACTCAATTGCATACATTGTGACCAATGCAATATATTTCATGCATTCCTATTTTTTAATTTAATGGATATACATTGTAACCAATGCAATAGATTTACTCAATAGATTTTAATTAATTAGATAAAAATCACTTTTATATGTAGAATACACATTACAAACGATATGAAATCGGGTTGACAGACCCGGTAGTGCCTGTTAACACGCTAGAAAATAAAATTAAGTGAAGATATAAAGACTCTATTCTTGATGAACACAATTGTATATGCATCATTTCTTTAAGATTGAACAATTACCTCAAACGAATATATATTC
>NC_032015.1:10396002-10412682 GCF_001865875.1 Lupinus angustifolius | reverse complement strand
GCTAGTAAAGATAAAATTAGAAGTTATAAAATATGAAATAAATGTTTATTGGTATAAGTATATATAAAGATGAAATTAGAAGTTATAAAATAAAATTAGAAGTTATAAAATATGAAATAAATGTTTAGTAGTATAAGTATATATAAAGATGAAAGTATAACTTATAAAATAAAATTAGAAGTTATAAAATATGAAATAAATGTTTAGTAGTATAAGTATATATAAAGATGAAAGTATAACTTATAAAATAAAATTAGAAGTTATAAAATATGAAGTATGAAAACCCAAAATAACTTGATGAAAGTTATGTTAGGTTTTTCCTTTATTAAGTAATATAGATATGCAACTTATAGTTAATATATTTGAGGTGGTTATATAAGATTATATGGTTTTTTTAAATTAAAATTTTGAATGGTAAAATAGGAATATATAAATTATGCCATGGTGGTGGTTACACCATGTTTTGGCTTTATATATAGTATAGATATAGATTAAGTAGTATAGATATGCAACTTATAGTTAATATATTTGAGGTGGTTATATAAGATTATATGGTTTTTTTAAATTAAAATTTTGAAGGGTAAAATAGGAATATATAAATTATGCCATGGTGGTGGTTACACCATGTTTTGGCTTTATATATAGTATAGATAAAAATTCTTATATAGAACACATGTTTTTCTTATAAAATTCTTATACTTTCACATGCATTACTAAACACATGTTTTTCTCATTGTTTTACTCTCCATCGCCTATAGTTTTTTTTATTCCAAAACTTAATCAAAGAAAGAAAGAAAGAAGGTTTGCTTAATAATGGATTAACAATCCAAGAAGAACAAGAACAAAACTTACTATGAATAACATCGAGATGAATGCTTTATTTGAATAATACTGATCAAAGATCAGTTTGACTTGATACAAAAAATATTGACTTAAAAACTATCCTAAAGCCTCAGTTTACACTTGGAAGAAAAGCCAACTAACTAACTATCATATTAACAAACTAACAATTACAACACATGCCAAAAGAAAGCCTACCTAACTAAAGATTTAGCTAACTATATAAAAGAGCACATGCTAAATATACAAATACAAAACATGCTTATAATAACTATAACTATGATTGACTAGAAATTGAAAATTCTTCTGTTGTGATAATCATATGAAATGATATGCTGCTGATTTGGTTCTGCAACTTCGGTTGGTGCAGATTTGATATTTATATTTGTGATGTTAGTAAATGAAGGTGATACTTGTTTATAAGAGCTTGATTGAGTCTATGAAATATACTAGTTTAGTGCATTGCTTGTCTTGCTTGTCTTCGAATCATGAATGATAGTGTTTGATGAAGTCTTTGTTCTTGAGAATATCCTACTTGGTGAGTTCCTGCTTGGTGAGTTCCTTGAATGAGAGTCAACATACAAACTTGATTTATGTGAATAGAGTTTTGTGTCTCCTTTGATACCCCCACAAGTTGGGGCACATATGTTAATGAGCCCTAACTTGGTTTGAATTGTTGAGTAATCTTTGGCTCCCAGAGGTTTAGTGAGAGCATCAGCAAGTTGTAGGTGAGAAGGAACAGGAAGAAGCTTTATCTTACCTTGAGTGCATTTCTCTCTAACAATATGACAATCAAGCTCTATGTGCTTGGTTCTTTCATGAAAAATAGGATTATTGGCAATATAAATGGTATATTGATTATCACAAAACATGATAGCAGGTAGAGAGAATGAATATTGTAAGTCTTCAAGCAAATAAGTAAGCCAAGTTAATTCAGAAGTAGTAATAGCCATAGTCTTATCTCTGCCTCACATGAACTACGAGAAATGGTCTTTTGTTTCTTGGATTTCCAAGATATAAGAGAAGTGCCAAGATATATACAAAAACCTATTATGGATCTTCTAGTATCAGGGTAGGCAGCCCAATCACTGTCGTTGTAAGCCTTTAGTTGAACGGTGGATGTGTTAGAAAAGAATAAACCTATAGCAGGAGTTCCCTTAATGTATCTAAGGACCTTTAAAGCAGCATTATGATGAGTGATGGTAGGCTTAGCCATTAATTGTGCTATTCGTTGGACAGAAAAACATAAGTCAGGTTGTGTGTTTGTTAATTAAATAAGTCTTCCTATCAATCTTATATAAGAGGAAGGATCATGGAAGGGAGCACTGGAATCCTGGAAAAGATGGCTGCCATATGTCATAGGTGTGGTGGAAGGTTTGCAGCCTAGTAATCCTACATCAAAAAGAATCTCAAGGGCCTATTATCTCTGATTCATAGAGATTCCTGTCTTGTTTCGGGCAATTTCAAATCCTAGGAAAAATTTCAAAGTTCCTAAGTCTTTAATCTTAAAGGTATTGTCAAGAAGAGTCTTAAGTTTGGTAAAATGTCATCCACATACACAAGGATGACAGTGATTGAGGTTGATGAAGACCATTTTGTAAAGAGAGAATGGCCTCATTTAGCTTTCTGGTAATCATGCTTGATAAGGAAGTGGGACAACTTTGAAAACCATTGTTTGCTTGCTTGTTTTAGTCCAAATAGGGACTTTTCAAGCTTGCAGACTTGGTTTAGTCCAGAATAGGGAAGGCCAGGGGGAGGGTCATGTAAACAATTTCCTTAAGGTCCCGATGCAGAAAAGCATTATTGATATCAAGTTGTGTTAGTGGCCAATTATGGATGGAGGCTAAAGCTAGAAGGAGCCTAACAATACTGATTTTAGCAACTAGGGAAAAAGTATCAATGTAATCTATGCCTTCAGTTTGGGTGTATCATTTGGCTACTAATCTAGCTTTATATCTCTCAATGGATCCATCAGCTTTGCAATTAATCTTGAAGACCCATTTGCAACCAATAGGGTTCTTATCCATAGGTAAATCGGTTATGATCCAAGTGTTGTTGTCTTGCAGAGTTTGTAATTCTTTGTGTATGGCTTCCTGCCAATGTGGGATCTTGATATACCAATCTTCTTCAAAGACTTCTTCTCCTGGATGAGACAATAGTTAGAATCAAAGGATAGTATATATAGTAAATCACAAGTAAGCCTTGATATTGATAGCAAGTTGTATGAAAAATCAGGTAGATAGAGAACATTATATAAAATTAAGTTGGGAAGTATGGAAATAGTTCCTGAGATTTATGAGATTACTTCATTTCCATTAGGTAAATTGACCGTAATTGGTCTTATTCTATTATAAGTTCCAAAATTTGAGAGTTTGGAATTGATGTGGTCTGTTACACCACTGTCTATTATTCAATAATTTAGTGGTTGATTAAGATGAGAGATACTTGTATTGCTTATGTCTGGTGGTATAGAAGTGGCTGATAGAATGTTGGAGTGTTCACCATCAGTCCTTTGTGTATTTTGTGTTTGCAACATGCTCATTAGTCCTTGGTATTGCTGCTTATTGAGGCCAAAAACTTTATCATGTGCTTGGTCAATGTCTTACACATCATTCTTTTCAGATTCATTTAAGCTTGAGGATTGAGTGGAGCTCACTTGTTCTCCTCTGCTGAGTGGAAAATTAGTAGGATAACCATGCAATTTATAGCAAGTTTCTGTGGTATGCCCATTCTTCTTGCAATAGGTACAAAACTTAGGTGGAGCTTGAGTTTTGGTCCAAAAACCCCCGCCATATCGAAAAGGGGTCCCATTTCCAGAAGTGTTGTTGGAATTCCTGTTTGCAGTGTAGGATCTTCCTGAATATCCTCCTCTTCTTCCATTGCTAGATATAGTCACAGCCTTTGAATCTGACTCATGTTCATACATTTGCATTTCCTGTTGAACAACAAGGGAGAAAACTTTTCTCATTGAGGGAAGGGGGTCCATGAGCATAATTTGGGATTTAACTCCACTATATGCATCATTGAGCCCTTTGAGGAATCTAATGATCTTGTTCTCTTCTCTATGCTTCTTGATGTCACATAGAGCATCACAAGTGCGTCTTGGTTCAGGCCTAAAAGTATCCAATTCATCCCATAGGATTTTGGTCTGAGTAAAAGACTTTGAGACATTTAGATCACCTTGCTTAAGATTCCCTATAATATTCTGCAATTATGCTATCTTAAAGAGGTTACCATGGGATAATCTTTCATTGAGGTCTTCCCAAACCTCATATGCTTTGTCTATCCAAATAATGCTTTGAGCTATGGAAGGTATAACTGATCTAATGATCCATGAGGTGACCATGTTGTGGGCCCTTGCCCATGCTTTGTATGAATAATCTGTCTTGTTTGGCATTCTGATTGATCCATCTACGAATTCCCATTTTTGCTTTAATAGGAGACTCATCTGCATAGACCTTGTCCACTGGTGGTAGTTGTCACCATTCAACAATGGTGATACAAGGGAGTGACAGGATTTTCTGAAGGATGAATGTAGTATGGATCTTGAGAAGGATCAGAGGGATTTTGAGTGTGAATAGGCATAATAAAAGTTGAATCCATGGTGGATATTTGTTGAAGGTAACAGAGCTCTCTAAAAGAGCTCTGATACCATCAAAGAAAAAAGAAAGAAGATTTGCTCAATAATGTAACAATCCAAGAAGAACAAGAACAGAACTTACTATGAGTAACCTCGAGATGAATGCTTTATTTGAATAATACTCATCAAAGATCAGTTTGACTTGATACAGAAAAGATTGAATTAAAAACTATCCTAAAGCTTGAATTTATACTTGGAAGAAAAGCCAACTGACTAACTATCCTATTAACAAACTAACAATTACAACACATGCCAAACGAAGGCCTAACTAACTAAAGATTTAGCTAACTATATAAAAGAGCACATGCTAAGTATACAAATACAAAACATGCTTATAATAACTATAACTATGATTGATTGGAAATTGCAAATTCTTCTGTTGTGATAATCATATGAAATGATATGCTGCTGATTTGGTTCTGCAACTTCGATTGGTGCAGATTTGATATTTATAATTTGTGATGTTAGTAAAGGAAGGTGATGCTTGTTTATAAGAGCTTGATTGAGTCTATGAAACATAGTAGTTTAGTGCATTCCTTGTCTTGCTTGTCTTTGAATCATGAATGATAGTGTTTGATGAAGTCTTTGTTCTTGAGAATATGCTGCTTGGTGAGTTCCTGCTTGGTGAGTTTCTTGAGTAAGAGTCAACATACAAACTTGATTTATGTGAGTAGAGTCTTGTGTCTCCTTTAATTCTTAATTTAATATTCAATTATAAATAAGTTATGTAAGTGTCCCGAGATCTCCAATTATTATTAAGGAAATGGAAAACTCTAAACTTTGATTTGCATCAGATGTAATTATTAATCAATTGCACCAATAACTTCAATTTGTCTCCTTTCAAGGGGGCCACACTCAAGTTCCTATAATAGTTTTACTACTTTGATTTTCAATGTTAGATAATAGACACAGAAGTTGTGGAGATGAGATATTATTATTGTATTATTGTACTGTACTTGCTAAAGTATAATCTTATACTCTTCATTAGAATTTTGTATACTATCTTATAGTATTTTCCACTCTTTATGGTACAAAAGAAAATAAACATGATTTTCTTTGCTCCAATTATTTTATGATAGCATGAGAAGCACAAGGCTGAAAATGACCCAGCACATGCTCACAAGCATAAAGTAGAAGAGGAGATCGCAGCTGCAGCCGCCATCGGAGCCGGTGGTTTCGCCTTCCATGAGCATCATGAGACAAAGGAATCAAAGAAGGAAGATGAAGAAGCTCATGGAAAGAAGCACCACCATCTCTTTGGTTGAACGTGCTATATATATTCAAACTCAGAAAGCATCATCACCAACCCTTTCTATTTTTAATTTCATATTATGCCTTTTGGCTTATTTGTGTATCATTTTCTAGTTTAATTTCGATGTGCCATAAGCAAGGGTGACATGAATATATTGAGTGCGTTTGGAGAGTGTATAATTCTCTGGTATTATGTCGTATATTTGAATGTATTTAGTGTGTACTGTGTTTAATATATCATAATAATAGTAGAAAGTAGTTGTGATATTACTTTATCTTATTGATCATTTTTCTGCTAGCCATTGTTAAATAAAGACTGGGTCGATTATACATGTCGTTTACCCTTTTCTCGTGTAAAGCAAGTTTTATTTACAATTGAGGTAAAGACTATTCACACTTCAATTTAGTTATTAATGTTTCTCACAAATCATGATTTAAGCTTTTTATTTTATAAAATTATTATTAGAGTGAATAGACTTTTCAAACTAAAAAAAAAATAAGTGTGTGAATAAAAAATTGAAAATGATATTAGCCTCTCTACAGTCTTTACTTTTTACCCGAAGTATGTTTTACAAACAATAGACAAGAATTATTATTATTTTTTGAGGTGTGGATGAAAGGTGAAATCACTAAGAGGAGTGTTTTTTGTTTATGATGGTGGGACAACTACATTAGGAAAAACGGATCTAACTTCACTATGTAATTTTTTGTTAAAACTCTTTGATCCATAAATAATATAAAGTAATCAAATTAAATATTGCTTAAAGAATTTATTAAAACAAATTAATGAAATAAAAAATCATTAAATAGTCACTTAAATTTCATTTAAAAAAACTTTCAACTAATTTAAGCCCTAAAAATTTGGATAAATTAGTTAGAATGGAAAGTTTGTAGAACTTGTTAAGAAATATTTGATAGGTTTATTTTCCAGAGACCATTACGAAAATAAATTCAATGAATTTATTTTGTAAAATGCAAAATTATACATTTACTGTTAAATTAAAGAGAACACCTACCGATGGGGACTTGCAAGATTCAAATTAGCATCTAGGAGTCATGCATTTTACAAAGCTGTGTTCTGAATTCTGATGCATTAGGAAAAACCCTGATGAGTTTTTAAGGTAGCACGTAGTGTCAATAAGGCAAGAACACTCTGGCGAGGACCACATGTCATCTTTCATATAGCAAACATAATAATTTCAACCCTATTCTAATGTAGGATTAATTCAGATTTGTGAAGATAGCTGGATTTGGACACGAGATGTGTCCGGTTCATAATCTAATATGTTATATAATATGAGTCACTTATATAATTTCAAGTGTTGCTTGACAATTAAGCAACCTACACAAGTAGCTAACTTAATCACCTAACTAATTAACTAACAACCAAAAGCACATTTTACACATTCTAAAATAAAAGGGGCTATGCTTCAAAACAGCCTTGTAGAAGTGTATCAAAAAAATGCATAAGGCATTGGCCTCATGTTAGTCATGCAGTGAATCTACACCACATGATACGCCAATATGCTCATGTAATGTGCCAAGATCCTTGCTTAATGCACAGCCTGATGCACTCTTTGTCTGATGCATAGCCTGATGCACTCCTTGTCTGATGCACAGTTTGGTCTAATGCACTCCTTGTCTGATGCATAGCTTAGCCTGATGCATTCCCTGGCCTGTTACACTGTTTGGCCTGATGTACTGCTTGTCCTGATGTATAGTCTCACTTGATGCTGATTTGGCTTGACCATGAGCAATGTCCTGGCATAATAAAACTTAGTTAATTTGATTATAACTTCATTACTCCCCCTCAAGTTGGAGCGTATATGTTAATAGTTCCCAGCTTGGGAAGTAATGTATTAAACAAAGATGGTTCCAAGGCTTTGGTTTATATATCTGCAACTTGATCAGAAGTATGAATAGGTAGAAGATGAAATAGATTAAGTAGAAGTCTTTCCCTTATAACATGGCAATCAATTTCAATATGATTAGTTCTTTCAGAAAAATGGAATTGACTGCCATGTGCCTAGCAGAATCATTGTCACAAAACAGTAAGGCATGTTGCTTATGAGTAGGTGCAAGATCTCGCAAGAGATAAGTAAGTTATTGAATCTCACAAGAAGCAATGGTCAAGGCACGATATTCAGCCTCAGATGAGGATCTAGTGTTATGTTTCTTAGATTTCCAAGAAATGAGTGAATTGCGTCAGAACATACAAAAACCAGAAATTGATTTTCTTGTATCAGGGCAAGATGCCCAATCAAAATCATTATATCCTTTAATTTTCAGTATGGAATTAGATGGATAAAAAATACCTTGCCCATGACTACCTTTGATATACCTGCATACTCAAGTAAGAGTCTTGTGATGGTTGATGGGTTTGATCATAAGTGTGGGAATAGGTTTGGAGTGAAGGAAACTTGTGTCAGATAAGAGGTTCAGATCATAGCATACTTCATTTGGCAAAAGGTCAACCATGAATTTGCTCAATTATTGATTTGCAAAGCTTAAGTCGGGTATGGTATTAGTAAGATAGAGTTGTCTACCAACCAGTTGCCTATAGAACACATGGTCAGAATATGGTGCACTATCATGCTAGTGCAAGTGAGGATGTTTGATCATAAGTGTGGGAATAGGTTTGGAGTGAAGGAAACTTGTGTCAGATAAGAGGTTCAGATCATAGCATACTTCATTTGGCAAAAGGTCATCCATGCTTGGAGGTTGCAACCTCATGACCCAGGAAGTACTTAAGATGACCAAGACCTTTAATCTTAAAACTTAAATCCAATTTGTGTTTAACAAAATTAATTTCAGAAATGTCATTTCCAGCTAAATTAAATCATCTACATATATCAAAAGAGCGGTAAATTTTGAACTAGGACCTTTGGTGAATAAAGAGTGATCATAATGGGATTGTTTGTATCACATGGTAATAAGAAAAGAGGAAAGTTTGACAAACCATTGGCTACTTGCCTGTTTTAAGCCATGTAAAAACTTGTTGAGCTTGCAAACCTAATTGGGATTTGAGCATTGAACACCTTGTGGTTGAGACATGTATACATCTTCATTAAGATCACCCTGGAGGAAGACATTGTTAACATCAAGTTTTTAGAGGGTCCTTCCCAATCAAGAAGCAATATCAAGAAGGAGTCTAATAGTAGTGAGTTTGACCGCTGATACAAAAGTATCAAAGTAGTATAGGCCTTCTGTTTGTGTGTAGCCTTTAGCTACAAGTCTAACTTTGTGTCTTTGTATGGTGCCATCACAGTTATGTTTCAGTTTATAAACTCATTTAGATCCATGGAATGTTTGTTGGGAGGTAGAGAAACAAGGCTCCATGTATTATTAGATACAAGAGCTTGTAACTCATCTTTCATAGCCTCTATCCATTCCCTGAATTTTATGGCTTGATGGTAGGTTTTGGGTGCATTTTGGGTGATGATGAATAAACAATGGTGCAAGTGTGTAGGTGAGATGGATTTGTAGGATAAGACATTTTTTAGGAGATGTTTGATGGTGGTAATTGTATTAGGTGTACTTGTTAAGAGATTGCAGTTATAATCTTTGAGATAGGAAGGAGTATGGGATGTTCTATGTCATCTTCTGACATATTGTGAGGGTGGAATAGAAGGGGTGGGAATATGTTGGTGAGAAATGTGTGATTCAGTGATATGGTCATTTGTGGAGGGTGGTGGGTTGGGAGGTCGAGGATTGTAGGTTGTGAAAGTAATAGGGTCATCAAATTTAATAAAGGATGTATCATCCATATTAGCATGTTGAGTGGATTCAAGATTGGTAGGAGTCTTCTTATAAGGGAATATGTGTTCATAAAACACAACATTCCTAGAGTTAAAGATAGGATAAATCTCTTAGTTCCACTCTTGTATCCTAGAAACAAGGACCTTCTAGCTCGAGGGTCTAGTTTGATTCTGCTATTGGTGAGTGTGGAGGCAAAGCAAAGGCTTCCAAAGACCTTCACGTTGTGGAAGTCTGGTTTGTTTCCAAGAAGGACCTCTAAAGGACTTCTCATATCAAGAGTGGTACTTGGCATCCTATTGATTAGGTAAACTGTATGGTTGGTAGCAAAGTGCCAAAAGGTTTTGGGAAGGTGTGACTGAAAGAGCAAGGATCTAGTAACATTGAGGATATGTCAGTGTTTTCTTTCCATAGTAGAGTTCTATTGTGGAGTTTCCACACATGAAGTTTGATGAATTATACCTTGAGCATTGTAGAAGGTAGGCATCATGAACTCAGTGCCATTGTTAGAACCTTTAGTTTATTTTCTTTTGAAGTTAGCAATACATCTATAGAAATAATTTTTTCAACTATGAAAATTATGAAAAATGGGTTGAGTAATCGAATGAAAGATGCATGAATGAATGATCATCTAGTGACTTATATTTAACAAGAAGTGTTCAATAACATTGATAATAGATTGATCATTCGACGATATCAAAATGTAAAATCACATAAAGATTAAATATGAAATATGTAATTTATTTGATTAAATATATTTAATTTTTTATTTTTGACATTAATATTTTCATCTTTTTATATTTATGATATATATTATTTCATTTTTTAACATATGTCGCATACCCTACCTTTGGATCCTAGATTCGTCACTAAAAAACACGATATCCTCCCCCATTTAATATTAGCCTTAACCGGCACAAAGAAATCTCCATGACAGGCATGCAGGTGGATTATTATGTAAAATTAAATTTTTATATATATATCAATGTAAATTTTGTTATATTTAATTGAATAAATTACACTGACACCCCCTGGGTTTTAGTGAAATTATACAAACCACCCCTCACTTTTCTACACCTACACAAACCTCTCATAGTTTTTATACTTTCATTACACTGACCACTCCTGCATAAGAAATAAGTGTAATCTTTTAAACAAAAAATGTGATAAATGCAATTAAGTTAAATAAAACATGATATATTGTAGAGAAACGTCCAAATAATATATGAGTCGATATTTCTTTATTATTTTTGGTTCGTTACACTATATTATAGGAGCGATTTAAACAATATTTCTTTAGAATTGTTGATACATTTTGTAACAAAAAATAATAAAGATACATTGATTTGTATATTATTTAGACTTGTCTACATAATATATCATGTTTTGTTTAACTTAATTGCATTTATCATATTTTCTGTTTAAAATATTACACTTATTTCTTATGCAGTGGTGGTCAGTGTAATGAAAGTATAAAAACTCGGGGTGGTTTGTATAGGTGTAGAAAAGTGAGGGGTGGTTTATGTAATTTCACTAAAACTCAGGGGGTATCAGTGTAATTTACTCTATTTAATTTATTAGAGTAAGATCTATTAGGTCTCCAGCATGATCAAAAAATTAAATATTCAATTATTAAGAATAATATTTATTGAGAGAGATAACAAATACTCAAAAGGGATTAATCCTTATTCAAAAATTGATTAAGAAATAGTAATAAAAAACTAAGAATATTTACTATCAAGAAGAGAAGTTTCAGTTTAATCTTTAATAATCATCTTATCCGATTAAAATAGACAATCTTAATGAAAGATACTTATGACTTAAGAAAAAAAATATAAACTTCATATGTGAGTGAGTAGTCATAGGATTATAAGTTTAATATATCTATACTACTGTATTATACTATATATATATATATGAATAGGTAAAATATGTTTAAGCGATATTTAGGTAATTGAACAAACCTAATTTCTATATTCTAACTTTGCTCTTACTATTATATAAATACAAAATAAGCCGAAAGAATATTTAAATAATTGAACCTGTATAATTTTATTTAATTTCATTTAGTGTTTCTATATTCCAATTTTATCATTTTGTAACATCTCAATAATAACTATAAGAAACTTTCATATTCCTTTATTTTGTTCATTAATGTATCACTACTGTTTTACACAATCTACTACTTCTATTTTCTCTATTCTTCACTTCAAGAAGAATAACTTTAACCTAGACAAAAAACATTCATTGAGGCACTAATTATTATTAGAGACACAAATTAATAAATTTACAAAAACTTATATATATACTTGATATTAGAAAAGTAAGAATTTTGATCGATGCCTTAACCAAAAATTAATAATGATTTATAAAGTCACATATTGATGTATTATTAATAATATTATACTGACGGTTAACCCAAAAACTATTCACTAGTATAAAATCCATAAGGTCATATAAGTCATATATAATATTTTTTAACACGATAAATACATTCTATCTAATTCTTTGCGTACATGATTCAGAATCTTGCCATCTTTATCATTTCTTTATTGGGTGACCGACCGAATACTCATATTAGTAAGTTTTGATTTGTATAAACACTATTGGTCCAGAGTACCAACTAGCATATTAGGTTAATATAAAAAGTCATAAAGTATACATGGAAACCTAAAAAATTTCAATCTTTATTCAAATCATTCATTATGACCCTACCAAGAAAGGTGTAATGCAACCTACCAATAATGCTACCACAGGTTTACATTATTTTCAATTTATAAATAAGTACAAGCCCTTCACAACTCTCTCATCCCATTACAATCCTAGTTCCATATATCTATACCCATCAATTAATCCCTTGCAACCACCATGTCTGAGGAGAAGCACCACCATCTTTTCCACCACAAGAAGGATGAGGAAGAGAAATTTGTAGAGAGTGGCTATGCTGAAGAAGTTGATTACAAGAAAGAGGAGAAGCACCATAAGCATCTTGAACACCTTGGGGAGATTAGTACTGCTGCTGCTGGTGCTTATGTTGTGGTAATTCATCTTTGCTGATTAGTATTTTTGCACTATCCAAAGTATATAATATTTGTTCATTTCTTTTTATATTGGATAAATTCTCTTTTTTATATAACATATGTTTGATGATTTTTGCTTGTTTATTTGTTGTTAATCAGTGTTTTTTTTCAAAACTAAGTTAGGCACTTGGAGGGCACTTTCCCTTGTGGACTTTTCATATATATGTTAATCATTTTACTTTGATATATTTATAGATGTATTTGATTTTTAAGTTAAGAATCAATTATATACATGTTTTCCTCTCCTTCTCCTCTAGTTTTTTTATTCCAAAACTTAATTTAATATTGAGTAAATTATATTGACACCCTGAGTTTTAGCAAAATTATATAAATTATTTCTCAATTTTCGACATTTACACAAAGCCTCTAATTTTTATACTTCATTACACTGATCATCTCTGCCTAAAAAATAAGTATAATCTTTTAAATAAAAAATGTGACAAAGGTAATTAAGCTAAACAAAATATGGTATAGGTGGAGACAAGTCCAAATAATATAGAGTCGATATGTCTTTATTATTTTTGGTTCATTACGATATAATATAAGAGTTATTTAAATAATATATCTTTAGAATTGTTGATGTATTTTATAACAAAAATAATAAAAATACATTAATTTATCACTTCTTTTTTTAAATTATACTAATTTTTCATTCAGATATAGTCGATGTATCAAATGTATAAATATTATGAGATTTATGGAAGTATAAAAAAGTGATAGGTAATTTAAGAAATTTCACTAAAACTCAAGGTATTAGTATAATTAACTCTTTAATATTTAATTATAAGTAAGTTATATAAGTGTCCCGACATTTCCAATTATTGCTAAGGAAATGGAAAAGTCTAAAGCTTGATTTGCATCAATGTAATTATTAATCAATTGCCCCAATAATTTCAACGTGTGACCTTTAAAGTGGGTCATACTGAAGTTCCTATAATAATTGACTGTGATTTTCAATGCTAGATACAAAAGTAGTAGAGATGAGATAGTATTATTATACTGTACTTGTTGCTAAAGTATAATCTTATACTCTTCATTATAATTGTGTATACTATCTTATAGTATTTTCCATTCTTAATGGTACAAAAGAAAATTAACATGATTTTCTTTGCTCCAATTATTTTATGATAGCATGAGAAGCACAAGGCTGAAAAAGACCCAGCACATGCTCACAAGCATAAAGTAGAAGAGGAGATTGCGGCTGCAGCCGCCGTTGGATCCGGTGGTTTCACCTTCCATGAGCATCATGAGAAAAAGGAATCAAAGAAGGAAGATGAGGAAGCTCATGGAAAGAAGCACCACCATCTCTTTGGTTGAACATGCTATATATAATTAAGCTCAGAAAGTATCATCACCACCCCTTTCTATTTTTAATTTCATATTATGGCTTTTGGCATATTTGTGTATCATTTTCTAGTTTAATTTCTATGTGCCACAAGCAGGGGTGACATGAATATTTTGAGCGACTTTGGAGAGTGTATAATGCTCTGGTATTGTGTCGTATATTTGAATGTATGTAGTGTGTACTGTGTTTAATATATCAGTGATAATATTGGAAACTAGTTGTGATATTACTTTATCTTATTGATCATTTTTCTGGTAGCCATTGTTAAAGACTGAGTCGATTATACATGTTACCCTTTCTCGTTTAAATTAGTTTTATTCATAATTGAGCTAAATCATATGCACCCTTCTATTTAATTATTAATGCTTCTCACAAATCATGATTTGAGCTTTTAATTTTATAAAATTATTGTTGATTAAAAAGAGTTTGAAACTTTGAATAGGCTTTTCAAAATACAAATAAAAAATAAGAGTGTGAATAGAAAATTGAAAATGATATTAGCCTCTCTAGTCTCTACTTTTTACCCGAAGTATGTTTTACAAACAAGACATTGATAATATGTTTTAAGTGTAAATGAAAGGTGAAAGCGCTTAGGATTTTTTGTTTTGTTTATGATGGTGGAACAACTAAATTAGGGAAAACGGATCTAGCTTCCACTACGGAATTTTTTTGTTAAAATCCTTTCTTCCGTATATAATATAAGAGAAAAAAATGTTTGAGTTTTATATATTATATTATCCCCTATTCATATTTAATTATCATAAATTTTTCAAAAAATGTAATTCAAATTAATGATATATGATGTGATGTGTATGTATAAATCTTTAGTGCATAGATATTATACTTATAATAAAGTCATCAAATTAAAATTTAGTATATTATTTATATAATATTACCGTAAAGATTTATACGCAGTCATTATATCATTCATCTATTTACTTGGAATATTTTTTGAAGAGTCGACAATGATTAAATATAAATTGTGCATGATATAATAATGGTGTATAAAATTCGTACACCTTTGGTGCATACATTTTTTCTCAATTAAATATCTTAAAGATTTTACTAAAACAATTTAATATTAAATAGAAAGAAAAAAGTCATAAAATAGTCACTTAAATTTCATAGAAAACCTTCTCACCTAATTTGAGCCCTTAAAATTTAGATCAAATTCGACAGAATGAAAATTTTGAAGAACTTGTTAAAAATCTAAGAAATATTTGATAATTTTATTTCCTTTTTTTGGATGTTACAAGAGAGCTTAAAAGCCCAACAGAAAACCAGCAATGACGAAACTAACAACCTCTACAGTAGAGGGTAGAGGCATTATCTAGCAACAATTGGACAATACAGAAAGTAGGATCAACATCAAAGACTCTAGGTCCCCTTTCCATGTTGAGATCGTGCTTTGCAAAAGTATCTGCAACACTGTTGCCTTCCCGAAAAATATGATTGCAAGAAACCAACTACAAAATAGCCATGATGTATTAAATATTAGACACCAGATGGTAGCTAGGACATCCCTTACCCAATAGCTAGACAGCACACATAGAAATCGGATTCTATACACACCTTCTGGAAGCCCCATCGCTGAATCAACCAATGACCAATCAGAATCCCCCAAAGGCTAACGACCAATCCTGCCCACACCAGTTCCCTGTGAAGAAGGGGTTATTTCCTGAGATTTTCAAGAGATTCATCCAAACCTCCCTAACCCAGTGGCAATCCCAAAAAGCATGGATGGAAGTCTCATATTCAGAACAGCGACGGCAGGTTGCAGAATCAGTCATGGCTCTCCTGCGGTGTTGATAATTTATATGGAGCCCATTACTAACCAAACGCCAAAGTAGGAGGGTGATTCTAAAAGGGCCTTTCCAGGACCATAACTCAAAAATCACATAATTACTCGGGTTCCTGATGCACTCATTCACGCTGGAATAAGCCGAATGCACCAAGAAAGCTCCATCACGAGATCCGAGCCAACCTATGTCAGAAATTCTGAAATACCAATCCTAAGATTTTGAATTTAATGATTCTCACGCACATATATGAATCAAAGGGTGCAGTGTCATACCTGAATCAAATGGTAAGATGGCCCAAATCCCTGATTCCTCTTGGGACTTGCGTTTTCACTCTGATGGGGAGAGGAAAAAACTAAATTTGATTTGGTGTATTGGGGACCATAACCTTCCTGATGTGTTAACTTATAGGGTTCCCATTATCCCCTATGGGTTAACCTGATGGGTATCCACCCATTAAGCCCATATCCGTTATAACCTTTTAGAAATCTAAGGGGTGTCACTAATTAGATCACTTATAATGTAACCCCGAAAATAAATAGCTAATATCATTGTATCAAATATATGATGCTCACCTTAATTAGAAATTTATAATTTCTAACAATCTCCCACTTGAGCTTCATATCTTCATGATACAATTATATCACAGGTTCTTTAGGCGCGCATCCGTATGCTATTTACGTTTAGACTTCTCCTTAATACAATCTGGTCCATCTCATATATTAACTATGGAACCACCGCGACTTTCATCACATTTAAGTGTGACTCGACCACGATGATCACCATATTAATATACTCAATGACATAGATCAAATATGGATGAGTGACATGGAAACTTCATGCAATGTGATCTCAAACATTTCTATTTCCAACTGGTCTTTCTTTATTCTTTAGTGAGATCAATCCAAAGTCTTTAATTGCAACACAATTGTTACAATGCACAATTTCAAAATGAAACAATAAACCATC
>NC_032015.1:10394066-10395902 GCF_001865875.1 Lupinus angustifolius | reverse complement strand
AAAAAAGAGTCTTGAAGTGGGATCGTAAAATTTATAGCCCCGAGAGCGTTCAGCATAGCCAACGAAATAACAGCTAACAGTTCTAGAGTCCAGTTTTCTTTCAAGCGGTCTATAAGGCCGCGCCTCACCTGGACAACCCCAAATGTGCAAGTGTTTCAAACTTGGTCTTTTATTAGTCCAAAGCTCATATGGGGTTTTGTTAACTGCTTTACTTGGCACCCTATTAAAGATGTAAACTGCGGTTTTTAAAGCTTCCCCCAAAGAGACTCTAGTAAGGAAGAATGACTAATCATACTTCTCACCATATCCATAAGAGTTCGGTTTCGTCGCTCAGCAACACCATTCATGCTAGGTTTGCCTGGCATAGTGTATTGTGGAACAATTCCACACTCTCTGAGGAAAAACGCAAATGGCCCTGGACATTGTTCTCCTGATCCATCATATCTGCCATAGTATTCACCACCACGGTCAGATTTGACAGCCTTAATTTTCTATCCAAGTTGAAGTTCAACTTCAGCCTTGAAAGACTTGAAAACATCCAAGGATTGAGACTTCTCATGTATAAGATATAGGTAGCCGTACCTAGAGTAATCATCTATGAATGTAATAAAATAATGTTGTCCATTCCAAGAAGCCATAGGGAAAGGACCACATATATCCATATGTATTAGTTATCATATCTGCCATAGTATTCACCACCACGGTCAGATTTGACAGCCTTAATTTTCTTTCCAAGTTGAAGTTCAACTTCAGCCTTGAAAGACTTGAAAACATCCAAGGATTGGGACTTCTCATGTATAAGATATAGGTAGCCGTACCTAGAGTAATCGTCTATGAACGTAATAAAATAATGTTGTCCATTCCAAGAAGCCATAGGGAAAGGACCACATATATCTGTATGTATTAGTTCTAAGACATCTTTAGCTCTTTCGGCACCTAATTTCCTTTTGTTTGTCTGTTTTCCCTTTATGCACTCAACACAGACCTCAAAGTCTGATAAATCTAAAGGGTCAAGAATTTCATCCGACACAAGTCTTTGAATTCTTTGTTTAGATATATGACCTAAACGCTTGTGCCATAAGGTGGCTGAATTCTCTTTTAATTTTCGTTTTGTACCACGTGAATTTGTTTGCAGTATTTCATTAGTGGAAATGGAAACATCAAGCATATACAGATTATCTATTAAAGAACCAGAACCAACAACATTTGAATTTTGATAGAGACTAACTTTATTATTTCTAAAAGAAAAAATCAAATTTGTCCAAGCTGGAAACACTAATTAAATTCCGCCTAAAAGACGGTACAACAAATGTCTCAAATAAATCCAAATGAAAACCAGTTCTTAAACACAATCTAAATGTTCCAATAGCCTCAACTGTAACCCTTTTGCCATCGCCCACAAAGATGAATCTTTCATCATCACTTGGCTGTCGGCTCCACAGGCAACCCTGCATAGTGACACTAATGTGAGTAGTAGCACCAGAATCTACCCACCAAGTATCATTGGGTACAAAAGCCAAATTAATTTCAGAACAAACAAGAGTTAGAAATTTACCCTTCTTTACACGCCATGAGGCATATTTAGGACACTCTTTCTTCATGTGTCCTTGCTTCTTACAGAGGTAACAGGTAAATTCATCATTACTCTTCAATTTCTTTTACTGAGAAGGCCCTTTCGCAGCACCCTTATTGCTCTTTCTTTTCTTATTCTGAGGGGTCATAGCCAAATGAGCACTCTCAGTCTTATCTCTTTGCAACCTCTCTTCCTCTTGCACAAAGTGAGATATAAGCTCATTAAGGGACCACTTGTCCTTCTGAGTGTTATAACTCACTTTG
>NC_032015.1:10368948-10393966 GCF_001865875.1 Lupinus angustifolius | reverse complement strand
ATAATATGGGTCCATTACTAAAAATTAATGATCTTGGAATTAAAACCTCCAGATTTGATATCTTTTATGATTACCAAATCTTATCCCATAATTGCTTTCCGTATAATTCCAAAATGAAAACAGTGCAAGCTATTTAAAGAAACAATGCAAAGAAAGCATTTGAATATAAACACTTGCATTTATGCAATAGCAATATAAGTCACTAAAAGTATGTACATTTTAATTATCACATAACAAAATTATTATAGAATAAATATGATAATTTCATCACACACAAAATGTAATGCTCTGAAAAGTGCATAAGACCGTAAACATTTTGTTGATATTAGTACACAAACAATGGTGCCAAAAAGACCATAAACAATGGTACCAAAAAATTACATCTTGATATTAGTACACACAAATTTATTGCAGAGGGAAACCATAACATGTATATATATAAGTCTGGAAAAAAAATTGCACTGGAAAACCAACAACATATATGTATACAGTATACTAGTGCACAAAAGAATAATACACATAACATCTTAAGGAAGACTAATAATTTATATATTATATATTTATTCATCCATATAATATATACATGTTTCAAAACATCAGAGGCAAAGAAAACGTCAGAGGCAAAACCAAAGTGCATTCATGTTTCATTCACGTATACATTCTTTTATATAAGGTTCATACAATATTGGAGAAAACATCCTTAATGGAGAATCATAAAATTCAGAACCATGCTCTGATACCAATTGTTGGAATTTCCTTATGATTGGTGAAATACCAATCCTAGGATATTGAATTTAATGATTCTCACGTACATATATGAATCAAAGGGTGCAGTGTCATACCTGAATCCATGTTCTTAGATGTGTTCCTTTTGATATGCGTTTCTGTAAAAAGCTTTGTGGTATGATGACCTTCCTCAACCAAATCCCTGATTCATCGCGGGACTTGCGTTTTCACTCTGATGGGGAGAGGAGAAAACTGAATTTGATTTGGTGTATTGGGGACTATAACCTTCCTGATGTGTTAACTTATAGGGTTCCCATTATCCCCTATGGGTTAACCTGATGAGTATCCACCCATTAAGTCCATATCCGTTATAACCTTTTAGAAATCTAAGGGGTCTTATAATGTAACACCGAAAATAAATAGCTAATATCTTTGTATCAAATATATGATGCTCACCTTAATTAGAAATTTATAATTTCTAACAGATAAAACTTTGCAAGTTCAATTAGTTTTGTCATATCAAAACTATAAAACAAATTGATTAGATTCAACAATAAATACAAAAAAAACAACTAAATATTTGTCTTGGAAAAATGATTATGAATTTACTTAAGTTTAATATTCACAATACTATAAATAATTCAACATCATAATGACTATTTGTTTTTCATAGAAGCTATATATCATGTTATTTGTAAAACAAAATGGACTAAATTATAGATGATACACATATTTATTTTTTTGTAAAAAAGTCACGGTGTCCATTTGCACAGCATGAGGTTCATGTAGCATCATCCCTAACTATATATCGCATCATATGATCGAACCTATTTAACAAGTCAAAACCTCAAACAAAACACTTCAAAGTTATATTTTTTACAAGGCTCCATTGCATATGAAAATTGAAATTAGCTATATGACATTTTATATTTCATTTTTATTTCATTTAAATTCATTATTTCAAAGTTTAATTTGTTTGCGAAATATTAAAGCTACATTAATATAAACATAAATTAAAATATTAGGAAATTTCAACTTAATTACTATTACTATTTTTAAATTATTAAATATGGAAATAATAAATTTCAAGTAACAAAATGTAATTAAATAATATTAAAATATAAAATATAATAAATAAATACTTGAAATTTGATTTAGAAAAAAATGACACATAATTTCAAAGAGAGAAAAATCTATGAATTATTTTGGTCAGAGAATGTCTCATAATATATAGGAACTCATGCAAAGCTAATATATATAGAAAGATTTTAATTGAATTATCAATATTAAAAGACAATTGTGCATGTCTTTTCAAGTAATTATTAATTAAATTGTAATGTTAAGTTCATAACCATTAATATATGGTTAAATGTGTCCTATATTTATTGTTCTCACATTTTTTTAATATTTATAGATAAATTATTCTTACTCAAATTACTCAATATTATAAAAGGTTGATATTAACATATTTCAACATAAGTATCATTAGATTAGTGGTCGGTATGACCGGTACGGTTCAATTCAAAACCGGTCAGTATAATCAGTTTAATCAATTTTGATCGTTGTGATTGCATAACCATATAATTTTTATACCATACCAGTATTAAGATCAATTTACCGATTGAAACGGTCGCCATAAACGGGATTTTTACAACATCGGTCAGGAGTTACAAAGAAAAATAATTAAACATATTTTAGGCTGAATTACGTACTATTTTATTAATAATGTTACAGATAAACAAAAACATGGGAATATCCGTGCATAAAATTAGTCTACCTAGATTGTTTCATAGTAGGAAAAAATTCCTTTATTCTAGCTGATTCAGAGCAGACACCTTTTTTTATTCTGCATGTGTAGCAGAAACCAACCATTGTTCTAAACCTAAGCACAAATCACAGACAGAGAGCAAAAGGATAGACTAAAAATAATGTTTTCAATTATTTAATATTTTATTATACAATATAAATTTAATCTAACAGAATGTACCCATGTTCTGTGGCTTGTAGCAATTGTTGTGCTTTTACTGAGTCAACGTAATATTCACAAAATGTTGTTCTCTTGTTGAGACCACCACAATATATTGCAAAACAATTGAAATGCAAAAAGGCAAATCCTGAGAGTGTTTTAAAATATTATAAATGGTAGGATCATCCTGTATCCCATAATATGTGTTACTATATCAGTTATGAACTATAATTAGTTGAAGAAAGTACATTTAAGTTAAAAATATAATTATTAAAAAAATCTGGTAAATCATAGCTCATGATACATGCAATATAATGTTGTGGAATAGAAGATATGTTAGATAAATGCTAATCTAAGAATGAGTCACCTTACTATGAAATTCAATTATAAATGTTACTAGACCAAGTCAAAGTCAAATCACTTTAACAATTTTGGCTAAACCAAACAAATTCATGATATGAGTAACACTGTGCATTTGTTAATATTTTCACATACAAAATATAAAATATCCAATCTTCAACAAGGAACAAGGGTTCAAATAAGACAGAAATAAGTGAATTGATTGTTATATTTTCCAATTGTGATTTTCCATTTTCTGTTGAGTATATGGGAATGAATTGGCTAAGGGAATATGTTATTTGTTCAATACTCCAATCCAATTATAACAAATGCACTTAACTTTTAGTTTCAAATCTTCTATACACTGTTAATGTATCATTCACCATTGATTGTATTATTTTTGTTTGAGAGTTAATAGTAACTAATATATGAATGATGTATGATTTATTGTCAGTGTAGTAAGACAGGACTTCGAATAGAAGTATTGAACATACTTACTATCTTCAGTGATATTTAGAATTAAGTCCATAAATGGAACCGGAAAAGGAAAATAAAAAATGTTAATGCAGACAGAATTGCCTCAGAAATATGATTAAATATAGACAACCCAAAAAGCTCAAAGCTTCACAAGAATTTAGAACACTCTCCTCCTGTGAATACATTTGCAAGAAAATGAGTCAAAATAAAATGTATCTAATACATAATCATGAACAAAATGAGCTAGGATGCAGCAAGTTATATAGAAAATTGATTATACAATTTGCCATAACATGACAAAGAAACAACTGGATAGAAACAAACAGCATAGACTACAAAGGTCAACTGCAAACAACCTAAAACTCTACGTTTTATATGATTTTATAGATACAAGAAACCTCCCCGTCACCACATTATTGTAATGATCCTAGATTCAAATTGGCAAACACCAGCGTTCAACTTCATCAGCTTTTTCTTCTTTGGTTATCTTATGTCGGCGCAGTCACCTTTTCCTTCTTCACAACTTTTACATGCCTCTGGAAGCAAAATCGGTCAATTATCTCAACTTCTAATTTTCAGCATCAATAAATAAATTGTGGGTTTACTGAACTTAGCGTGGCCTGCCAAAAGAGTCAAGCCCTTCGGTTCGGCCGCGTACAATTCTATGGAAAACCTCCCTCACTTGGCGTTCCAATGGGTCTAATCCATCTTTCAAGGTTTCACATACATGTGAAACATCCTTCATTCTCTGCCGAACGTCCTCCCCTTTCTCCTCAGTCAATGGAAATCTCACAGAATCAGCCAACTCATTCACCATCCTAGCACATTTCTCAATCTGATGAATCTCCCTCAGTAAACCACAAGAATTCTTCCTCCCCCGCTTCTTTGACTCCACCAAGATCTGATCATGGAGCGAGAGCATCGGAGCAGCCCAAGTGAACTGCCTAGGAATCGAAAAATGAACATGTAATCCACGATCCTGGCATGGAATTGAAGCCACAAGAGCCCACATTACAAACAACAGAACTGAATTCATTGTGTAAACAGACAGTGCAAGGCCATTGGTAGGCACATGATCATTGGCCTTAGGAGGGGACAAGTTGTTCCCAATTGCTTGGAGCTGCCTCGCAGCAGACCAATTTCGTGAAACACTCCACGAAAGTGATCGAAAATGGCCCAATGATCTATGTTGCTGGTTATTATTATAATCCCTGCGAGTATTGTTTCCACCAAAGGACCGGTTCCTATGTGCTATGGGAACATTGGAATTCTTATCATCAAGCATACCAATGGCCAAATCAATAAGTGCCTTTTTGGCACGACGAAATTGACCCTCACCAAGACTCCTGTTGTGATCCAATGCACAAAGCACAATCTCAAGCAGCTTTTGCCATTGCCTAATCTGTTCAATCCCATCGCGGATTGCGTTACACACATCCAGAGCCTTCACACTCCTTTCAAAAAAATCATTAACCAAGCGATCCAAGGGTGGTTTGAACATCTTCGCCCTGTGGTTATGAAGAATGATCCTGAATTCCACTTGACAACAAAGGAAGGAATCAAGGAGCTTCCTGACCCATGAGAGTGAAAGAAAATCATCACTTCCAACTGAACAAAGCTCATGGAACCGGTCAGTGACCTGTTTCTGAAAGGAAACAAGCTCAAGTTCCAAGCTTGAGCCTCCCATGGAATGAACCTTATCGCCACGAAGACTCAGAAC
The DNA here is from genome assembly GCF_001865875.1 of Lupinus angustifolius. Classification (NCBI taxonomy): domain Eukaryota; kingdom Viridiplantae; phylum Streptophyta; class Magnoliopsida; order Fabales; family Fabaceae; genus Lupinus; species Lupinus angustifolius. The sequence continues at coordinate 10,388,738 of NC_032015.1, read as the reverse complement.
AGAACCTTGGCGTTCTGTTTTAGCTATAGGCATTCTCACTGACATAGATACCGAGATTAGGAAACACTCTCTTTACTCTTGCTCTTGCCCTCACAATTTCACACACCCAGATGTCAAAATCCAAAATTGAGTAAAAAAATTCAGATTTTCTACTCAAATTCAGATACCCAATTTCAAGAATGTGGAATTGAACTCCCTGGGTACTAAAAATTCGACCACAAATTGGAAACCCTAACACTCCAATTTGATAAACCCAGAGATGAAAACCAGATTGGGGTCAAACCCACTAAGGAATTGGGATAAGGAATGAGAAAAGTAGAAACTTTTTGGAGAAAAAGTCAGAAAATGGAGTGAAAGAATGAGGTGGGAGTGTGATGAACCTTAATGGGGAATGAAAGGATTATATGGGGATAATTGAGCCGCGTGGAGGAAAAGAAAATTAAAAAATCGGAAAAGAAAAATAAAAAAATTCTTAAAACTATTGTTGTATTTTGGTATTTCCATAATTGGAGGTAAACCAGATTTCCACATTTAATACAAGGTGATTAATGAGAATTAAGGTTGCCGAAACACGTTTTGGACACGGTGACCTAATTCCGTTCGGATTTTTGGGAATTGGAACCAACGTCTTTTAAATTCATTGTCTTGGGATGTTAGTTTTTTTTATATATTTGGGCAAAGATTATATAAAGATAATATATAATTTATGATTTATTTATATTATTTTTTTAAAAAGTTAATAATAATTAAAATAAATAATAGATAATATAGGGATAATGTATAAAACTTATACTATATTTTTTCTTCTAGAATAAAAAAGAAAACTATCTAACCTTTAATAAGGGGTAACAGGAGGATGAGTCCCATTTTTCTTAACTATTACGTTATTAACAAATTGATATATAAAAGATTTAAAACATAGTAAATGTCCATTCCAAATTTAAATTTATTTTTTTCAAACTACAAATTTGGTAATTTTATAATCCAAATTATATTTTATATTTTTATTACCAGATCTGAGACTTGAGTTTACATTTTGATTTTATATGTTTTTTATCACTTTAGGATATGAACGTGTATTCACTAACTTCTTTTATTTCTTGTGAGGTACTATAACAAATTTGGGTATTTGGAGTTAAGAAGGCGTGGCCGAAGCACATATTGTGTTTTCGGGGTTGTGCTTTTTGGCAGTTATCTGGCATTGGATTCATAAATTTAATAAATGTGATAATTATGAGTATAAGTTGTTGTGAATAATTAAGCCAAACTATATTAATTTTATGCTAAGTCATGACATTTTCACATTCAATGTATAAGTAACAACTCTTCTTCTTTTTTGTATAAATTGTAACAATTTTTAGTAAGTTTTATGGACATTGACAATTCAACTTATTATAAGAAATCTCGCCAACGTGTATCACTACACCAATTATTTTGTAAAGATAACAAAAATTCAGTAATTACCTCAACATGTGTGCAAAGTAACAATGAGAATAATACATAAAGAAAAATATATTTTAATATATTTCCATAAAAAATCACTTAAATATTATTTTGCATTGTACGAATATGCTTCATCAATAATAAAGAATAATTTATTGGTCTCCTGGGCTATTCGATACCTAATAGATGGATGAACCCATAAATTTAAAAAATATTAAAAAACAATTTATAATGATTTGTGCAATTATACATTTATTTCTAAAATCATATAAATTATTTTATGCAATCAAGAGGAGAGAAAAATACGAAAGTAATTAAAATACGAGTTCACAAATGTAAATTGTCAATTAAAAATAAATTATTTTTTTCAAAACATCTATAGCATAATTCAATCGTATATCTAACATAATTTATTATACTTAACATTTATAGCATTACACATTATAAATAATAGGAAAGCGGATTGACAGACACTGGAGTGTCTCTCACCATACTAGTAAAAATAAAGTTATTTCTTCAACACGTATGAAAATTTATTTAGCATCAAGCTAATTAGTCAACCTAACATCACAATTATTAATTTAAAACATGAAATTATAATAATAAAATAAGAATAAGAATATAATATTATAATTATAATTATGATTAATATGATATTAGAGTTATGTTACTATATATATATAGAGAGAGAGATTTATGAATTGTGGTTTCGAGTATCTACTGATTTGGATATCTTATTGCTCAAACTCGTATCATTCAATAGTGAAATTTAAAATCTCTTATACAAATTATTTGGAGATTCAAAAACACAAACTAAAATCCAACTTGCTGTGAGTATTACTATGAGTTTTGATACCTATCAACGAACATGCAAGAATGATAAAGTATCAGGTAACTATACCTAATTTCATTTCTAAAACTTATTTATAGGATTGAGGATGTTAATATTATTATAAATCATTCTTCTTCTTTGCCTCTATATTTGAGGTGTTTCCTTCCAAATAAATCTAAAATAAAATTACAAATCAATCAAATTCAATTTGTTAAAATCATTCTGGATTGGTATTTTAAGGAATTCATCAGTGTATCATACCCGATTTCAAATTCAATTAGGACATCAAGTTGGATTGCACATGTTACGTTTTATACATTTGTTATGCCCTACAAATGTATATTTACTGAGTTGTGATTTTTTTCGTTAATTGATTTAATTTCTTTTATTATTTCTTACACATAGATAGATAATCTTTATAATAGAAAACACGACATGACATACACAAATTTAATACTTCAACTTATCTATTAAATTCACATTTGAAATAGTAAATATTAAATAAATAATTTTTTTATAAACTATATTTATTTATTAGTTACCCACATCTTTTAATATTAGATGAAGTGACTAGTTAACATGATACCTTGTTGGTTTTTGACTTAGTCATTATCACATCAATGCTACGGTCGGAAGTAATATTAAATCAAGCAAATTATAAATAAAAAACAAGTACATTTTGTCTCATAAAACAAAAACATTTAGGAAATACTTTAATTGAATTGATATACAAATATCATTATCCTAAATTGTTTACAGGAATCTCTCAACCTGAGGGAGACAATTTAACAGGGTCTGGGTTTTGTGTCAGTGTAAGAAGTTGAAGAACATAGTTGCATGGTGCACCATGTTGATTTGATGTGAAGTGGGTCACGTGAGGAAATGTGAGTGGCTGTGACGATGTCTCTTGAATGGTGGGACAGTGCCTTACACGTGGAGGGTACTAAGTCTACAGACTACGATGAAGCGTATGAAAATTTAGAGGACTCAGTCATTGTGTTGATAGTGGGACTGATTTCAAATAAAAGTGTGTTATATGTATATTTCTTTTTAATTGGTTTAAAAATATACATTTAAATTAAAATTTTAATAATAAAATATTTTTTGATCAATTAAAAGGAGCTTAATACATGAAATGGAATGATACAATTTTTGGAAAGAAGATTTGTTCCCATATTGATGTATACTTGTGGTTCAAGGAACATCTATAGTTGGTAATTAAAATTAGAAAATAATATTGTGCTGATAGTTCTTTAGTAGGTATGACAATATTTTGGTACTATAGTTTAAATAAAATATCTTTTTATGTGGATTACTAGGCACTCACTTTAAGATGATGTTGTCCTAAAAAGTGTTATTTTATTTGTTAATTATTGTGATCGATTAAAAAGTATATTTAAGTTAAAAGTTTGATAATTAAATGTATTTTAAGTAATTACAATAAGTATCACATAGAGCGGTGATACGTTTTGGGACAAAAATGTGTTATATATTGACCATGATTTTTCTCTCCTTATTATTAATTTTTTTAATAAACAAATATGTTTAGAACATATGGTAGTTTGGTGGGAAATTTCTGGAAATATTTCCATTTAAAAATAATAGTTTTAAAATAAACCCCTCCACCCTTTGATTCTCAAATTTTGTCTCACCTCTTATATATTGAGAGGTCAGTTTTGGGGCAACCAAATTCTGAAAAGTTTCCTTCTATTTAAGATAAAAGTAATAAAAAAAACAAATTCAAAAAGTTGGAAAGGAGAAACCAACTTCAACCATTAACTCAATGGAGTAGAGAACAAAAATTAAGAGATGGAAGAGTCTACTTAGTTGTGAAGGGAGAAAAAGATGAGAAAATAAAATTTGAATGAGACACATTATAAATTCTTTCTTTTCTAGTCTGATGAGAAAATGGAAAGAATGAAAATTTTGCATAAAATATCAAAAATGTTTTTTTATTTTATCTTATTTTTTCTACTAATTGGTTTTAAACATTAATAACATGCAGAAGTCTCGTTTGGATATTAAAATATTAATTGATACTATAATAAAATATATATAATAATATCTATAATTTAAACTTATAGCCTTTCTTTTAAATAATAAAAATATATTTCTTTACTCTTTTTTATCTATTTTAGAGATATTATTAGCTTTTGAAAAATAATATTATCTTTACTAAATAAAAGAGTATTTGTAGGTGTTGTTTCTCTTTTTTCTCTTTCTCCCTCCTCTATTTCTCAGAGTAGGCGTAGAACTCTCTTGAACTTCTTGTATCTGTAGTAATATAATAATATTAACCTTTTGCCTATAAAAAAGTATTAGATGGAGAAACCAAACAGAGCGTAAGGTTGAAGGAGTGAATCTGATCCAAAATCATTGAGAAAGAAACTCATTTGCTTTACTTTTCTTTGCTGACAAGGAAAATCTTCAATCTCACGTGCTGGGTTGATCTTCCCTAATTTAAGGATTTGTCAAGCATGAATCGGTGCTATTACCTTTTTACTCAAAGCTAAGGTCAATTAAATTCTAAAGATACTTGTACACTTGTTAAAAATAAGACATTTTCTGTTGTGGGAAACTTTTAAAAATAAGACATTTGGTGCTGTTGATACTTTGAAAAAAATAAGAAATCAACTTTCACATAATAAGCCTTCTAGAATCCAAATCCTAGTAGAGGTTGGTACCCCCAACTACTTTAGTTTTATACACTTACATCCACTTGTCCTTTTACATATCTTATGACTTCAAATAAACAGATTGAGCTTGGTACCACAAATATTTGTTCAATTCAATATCAACTTGGAAACTTGTGTTGTTTGATATGCATGCGTGCTTATAGATAATTATTTAAAAGCATTGGTTAATAAAATAAAAGGGATAATTATTTATAAAAAAATAGTCAATTTACAATATAAAAAACTAACCAGTGAATTTAGATAATTTTTTACAAGAAGTCTTAAAGTATAGGTGTAATAACATTTCAGAAAATAGTGGAGCAGTCTTTAGTCATCATGATATAATATATAAAATTAATTGAACTTACAGCATTTTAACTAGTTTTATCCACCCTTTTGTACACTCTGAATCTTTGATTCTTTGTGTACATTCTTTAACAAGTTAATGCACGCTTGCTCCAAAAGGATAATATTCTTTATGTGCTTCAATCAGCTTATAAAACAATGCCTTTATATATAGATATACAGCCTCACATCTGTATTTAATTTTTATAGATGTGTCAAGTAAATTCAGATTCTCTTTATAATATTTTAAGAATATGAAGAAAAACTTTTATAATCTTCATGATGGAGAAACCCATCATTGTCTGCAGTCATGCATTTGACTCAATAAAAAAAACTTAAATTCTTGTCTACCAAATGGACAATTTTGATGTTGAACTTTTCAACATAGTATACTTCTCGATTAGACGTTTTCCAAATTTCCTTCAGAAGAGGTCAAACCATTATCCATCATTGCTGAGTTCAGGACAATTTCAATTGCCTTAACCTAAAAAAACAAAATATGTCATAGTTTATAATCTTTATATATGTTTATCTCCTCTCGCTAGTAAAAATAAGTATAACATGTGTATTCTTGTTTTGATTTTAAAAATATTTTTGTAAAAAATAACTAAATCTGACACATATCATAATTTTAATAGATGCAAGAGATAAATTATCTTATTATACTAAAATATATTTTATTCTCTTGTTACATATATAACATGTATAATAACTATAACACGTGTTGTATTGTCATTCGAAAACAACACCACAAACACATAATAGTCTTATTCTTAATTTATCAGAGAAATAATAGTTAATAAATTATTATAAGTTGAAAAATCAATGGCCAAGAAATTAATGAAGCATTAGTCTAGTACTATAAAATTCAATTTTCATATATTATTTTCGACCAAATGCAAGAGTTTGATTTATAGAAGTAACATTTATTAGAAGAAACAATCACATTCCTTATAAAGCCAAAAAATCAATCGTCACGAATCATTGCTGGAACCGATGATTCCAATCAGTTCCCGAATGGAGTTTAAGCTATTAAATTAGTTTAATTATGCGTACATTAATATTGGGCCGGGATACTTATAGAACAAAATAAAAATGCTTGGGCTGGGATAGTGTTATCGACGAATTGTATTTCTACCCTTTTATCTGGGAAACCTATAGAGATTACTCACAAAAATGCAAACATAATAGTGAGGCCATGACTGATAAAGAAGCACCCAAGCAAAGAATTGAAATATTTAACTTAGGGATTAAAACTTACACGTCGTCATCACATTTAAGTCTCAAAAAACTTTACGGGTAATGAGAGCATTAGGCTTCCCACACTTAAAAAAAGTTGAAAAAGTTACAGGGAGTCAAGATCATGTGAAACTACTGCATGATCTCAAACTAGTCATCTATAAATAAATTCGTAATTATTAATCACTAACAAATGATTTAAGGTAAAGATATGTCATAAACCTTTGCTATGAGATGATCCAATATAATTTATTTCTCCTGGACAAGGAAATATTTGGTTAGTTTCTTTTCAGTTACAAGGTCTCGATAATGGGACCCTTCTCTTGGTATTGTATTCGACATTTCTACATAGAACCAATACGTTCTAGGTCCTCAAAAAGATAGCATAATACAATGTATATTAAAATATTACCGTAGGAACGAAGTTCCTTGACATTTGAAAGCTTAAAGGTGTTGAAGCACTCAACAGGTGAATAAAAATAAACATTACTCTGTAAATTTGCGTTCTTCTTCCTTCCATATCCACCTTCCATAGTAGATTTCCTTAGAAGATATGAAATTATGTGAGCCATCACAGTCTACTAGTACCACCATTTTCTTTTATCTCCAAAATCTCCCACATTTTTACCTTTTTTTTTTAAGTCAATCCATTCATGCTATACATTGACAGCAGCATTACCTTGAGTATTGTGAATTTTTAGGATTAACAAAAACAGTTTAGATTAGAAGGTACATATTAGGAGTTTAGTAGTGTAAGCATCTGCCCACCAGAACATCAGATAAACCAAAAGATTAAAAAATTAGATTTTGAAAAAATAACACTTGTTAAGAGGATACTCATTCACATAGGAAGGGAATTATATTTTAGCTTATATTCTAAACATTATACTAAAAAATCCAATTGATAGTTGTATCTATACTTTTTATTGAATTCAAACAAAGATATTTTCACTTCTCTCCTTCCCACCTGATTAATCAAGCACGCTCTAATGTTTTTTCAGTCATATCTGCAGATAAATGGATTATCGAAGGTTTATATCCAAAATTATTAACTTCGAAGAATTAATTTGATTCTAAAAGCTTGACAACTAATTACTATTTTAACATATAAAAGTAACCTTTCACTCCAGGAAATAACACATCAAAGTTTTATTAGTAAATCAAAAGAGAATTATTCCTTATTGTAAAAATTCATTACTTTCACCTATTAAGTGCTATATACAATTCACCCCCATATCAATCTTTATGACTTTATATATATTGTATGAAAACTTAATTTAGATATTAATGTATAGCAAAATAAATCTGCATTAAATTTGTGTTCACTTTAATATGATCTTCATTTTTTGAACTCTGATTGTATCTAATGTGACACTTTTTAGTTTCATTTGTTATAGATTTTGGGATGTTGCCATATTTAATACTTGGTCATAGTTGCTTCGACAAACCATAAGATTGCATGCAGGAACCACAGGAAATAAGGGGAAAGACTTTAGTGGTTTCCCACATCTATTCATTCTAATGTTGGAACATATACGAGACTAAATTTGATTTTCAGAAAAACTAAGTAGGACATACAAAAACATCACCACAATTATAATCATACTTCATTGGTTTCAAAATCATAATCAATAGCTGGAAAAATTCATGCATTTAATATACCATAGTATTCATAGTTCAGAAAACAAACAAGTTATGATATTAAAATTAAAATTCAACAAATTTAACACAGAATTACCAAATCATACATTAATATCAAAAAATATACAAACCATTAACTCACTCAAAAGGTGATCAAATTGGATATGTAAATCTCATAGCTAAAAAAAAGAATCATCTGTAGCTCGTAAACTTATTTCCATTCAAAGCTTTCTTGCACCATTAAATTTACAATAGTATTCATAGTTTAGAAAACAGACAAGTTATGATATTAAAATTAAAATTCAACAAATTTAACACAGAATTAACAAATCATACATTAATATCAAAAAGCATTCAAACCTAAACTCACTCAAAAGGTGATCAAATTGGATATGTAAAGCTCATAGCTAATCAAGAATCGTCTGTAGCTCGTAACCTTATTTTCCTTCAAAGCCTTCTTGCACCATTGAATATATAACTATATGTATGGACACACTCGTCCACACGCACACCAGCACCCACAAAGGGGCAGAGAGAAAGAGAGAATTGTGCAGTACTGGCTATGAACAAACCCAATTCTCCACTCTTAACTGTTTTGTGCATCATTGGGTAGCAATAGGAACATGAAGGAGTTTGAACCATTTTTTTCAATGACAGCTCAGAGAACAAAAAAACGCAAGAAAATTAATGCACTTTGAAGACCTGACGAGACAATAATTAATAATTCATTTAGGTTACAGCATAATTATAGCAAGATAAGATGCTCAGAAGATATAAAAAACATAAATTTGACAGAAGATGCTCATAAAACACAACACATTCAGGATAAGACTAGACACATAAACATAAGTTACATTAGAAAATTTTCAAAGCCCATTTAAATTCACACATTTACTTGGCCCAGGTATTCTATCAAAAAACACCAAATTGGAGATGTCAGACATGGTTTTCTAGGCCACACTTATCCATCAAATGTGCAGCAAAGACTGCTCAGAGCCCAGTGCATGTATCATCATTCACTGTTACACTAAAATCATTCTACAACTTAACCAAAAACCAACAAATAAAAAGTACACACGAAAACTATATACAATTGAAGAGACTATAAAAGTTCAGACACATACTTTAAGGGCAACAGAGAACAAAACAGCCCAAAGACAAAGAATGCAAAATCTAAACTCAATTATATGGCAACTATGACTAACACAATCTGAACATAATATATGACAAAGCAACTACGCGAAAATCAAAATGAGAAAAATACTTAAAATGTGACCAAAACTCGAACATGAAGCTAAAACCACAGAAAAACTTTATCATGATAACAATGGCACAATGATCCTAAAGTGATGAAGCTCCACAACCAACTGAAACCAAACACTGAATTAACTACCATACCCTGGAGACTAGATGTTAAAACTACAAGTAAAAGGAATCCAGCGCCCTCATTTCCCATCTTAAAAAATTATCCAACTTCTGCTGCTACTAATTTCAAACAACGCCTCACTGAATACAAATCCTTTACAAGCAGAAAAAAACACATAGAGACCAAATTATGAAAAAGGTGTAGCCACTCAATACCTTGCTCATAGATCATGGGGCATGCTAAAAGGGAATTTGAATGAATTTCTACAATTTATTTTAACCCTAAAAAAACAAGACTAACAAAAGAACTAATAGTGAATGAACGAGAACTAATAGTGAATGAACGAGAACTAATAGTGAATGAACGAGAACTAATAGTGAATGAACGAGAACTAATAGTGAATGAACGAGAACTAATAGTGAATGAACGAGAACTAATAGTGAATGAACGAGAACTAATAGTGAATGAACGAGAACTAATAGTGAATGAACGAGAACTAATAGTGAATGAACGAGAACTAATAGTGAATGAACGAGAACTAATAGTGAATGAACGAGAACTAATAGTGAATGAACGAGAACTAATTGGGCAAAAAAAATTAACAGTATATACAGAGCAAAATGTAAGACACTGAGAGGTCAGGGACACAGATTTAAGCATAATAATTAGAGCGCAGTCAGAAATGTACAAAAGGAATTCCTCATTCAATTATATACATGAGAAAAGAAACCAAAGTACATAAACATTGAGTTGTAAACAAGTGGGAAAACAACTTGCAATGCCTTAAAAAATTCAAAGCCCTCAGATCTCATAGCTTAAAGGATCATATGTGGACAGTAACATTAGTTTCATTCACAGCCTTCTTGCACCATCAAATATAGAGAGAGAGAGAGAGAGTCACACACAAACACACACACCCACATACACACAGAGAGAGGGAAAGAAAGATAGAAGGGTGCAGGTCCAGCTATGAACAAAACCGAGTCGCCACTCAACAGTATAGTTGTGCATCATTGGGCAGCAAAATTATAAAGGAGAGTTTGAGCAAAGTTTTACTATTGAGAGGGAAAAAACTGATGAAAATATCGATAAACCGTGTATAAGCACTTCTTTGTTTAGTTTCATTTCAAAGAATACAAATTTGGAGGTGTCAGACATGGTTTTCTAGGCCACACGTATGCATCAAAATGCAGTAGAAAACTGCTCAGAGCCCAGTGCAGATATCATCATTCACTAAAACTTTAAAAACAATATGCAAACTAGTCGCAACCCAACAAATAAAAAGAAAACAAAAAAATAAAAGGAAAAAACTGGAAGTTAAGCAATAAGCGATGGAGTTCTAGAACTAACAAAAACAAAAAGTTCATATTACATTCAAACATTATAAATAAATAAAAGGAATCAACAGCCCTTAGATCTAATAACTTAATACAAATACAAACAAAATTGCAAAAATTTGGAAAGTAAAACCTCTGAATTTGTGAATCAATGGAGAATCATGTTAAACGATACAAACATGTATAAGAAAAATAAATAATGAGAAGTGGAGATCTCACGAACATAACAACAACGATAACAGAGAAAGGGTAAAAAGAGAAACATGAAGCAAATCATTGAAAAGGGAATGAACAGAGAGAAAACTAGAGCGGTTGCAGAAAAATGAGAGAACTAAAGATTCTATTGTGTCAACATTAGGGTTTTGACGGAAGCAATTGCTGTGTACTCATTATATATGACGGGAATGTCCTATTCCATAATTTGATGGGCCGGGTCCATGGGCTGAGGGATGGGTAACTGTATTTTATTGCGTTGGAAAGTGGAAACCCATTAACTTCCACAGTTACGAGTTTATCATATAGGGAAACAAAACAGCTCACGTCTAATTTCTCTTTTTCTTGTTCTCTGCATAGTCTTATATTTATCTCGTATAAAATGCAAGATCAAGCAACTGAAAATAAAGAAATAAAACAAAGGGAAAATGCATAAATTCACCCAAAAGGTTGGACATGTGTACAATTGTTATTAGGGTTAAGGAGAGAAGGAATCTCCTGAGAATTGGATATACTTTACTCCCATGATGAAAACACTTCATTAAGTCACACAACTATTATTACTAAGATTCATTATTTTTTAGTGTTATTAATATCATATTGCTCATTAAATCCGGTTAGAGTATTGGTATAATGGTATAGCAATTCAATCGGTGTTCACTGGTTGATTCACATATCAGTAAAGTTAGATATACATATATTTTATACTAACATTAATATTGAAATTAATAAAGAAGACAATAACAATTTTTATTTATAATATTTGTTAAAACAAAAATGTATCACTTGATGATAGACCATGTTTTAGATGTATAAAAAATGTATTAGTTGTGTATTTTTTTTGTTTCCCACGGATATCCTTGTACTGGAAGCAATTTTATCTGAGTTGGGAACATCCACAGGTATGTGGGGCTAACTCTTCCAGTGGGTATTTTTTCATCCACAAGACTCGAACCCGAGACCTTGCTTAAGGAGAATCAAACATGTACCACTTTAACCAATATTCGTTGGCTAGTAGTTGTGTATTTGTTCCTTGGTAGTAATATTTTGAAAAAATAAGTCATTTTCCTTAAAATAAATAAATTTATGAGTAAATTACATCGACACATCCTTGAATTTTAGGGAAATTATACAAGTTACCCCTCCATTTTTTACATTTACAATTTATACGTAATACAATGATTACCCCTTTCTGAAAAATAAGTACGATTTAAAAAAAATGGTGATAAGTATAATTAAGTTAAACAAAATATGGTATATTGTATAAACAAGTATAAATAGAATATTAGTCAATACATTTTCATTATTTTTGTTCCCTTCAATATAGTATAAGACTGATTTAAACAATATTTTCTTAGAATTATTGATACATCCTATAATGAACAAAAAATAATGAGATTATATTGACTCATGTTGTATTTGGACTTGTTTTTGCATTATATCATATTTTGTTTAACTTAATTACACTTATCGTGTTTTTTTGTTAAAAATTAACTTATTTCTCATGCACAGGTAATTAATGTAATGTATGTATAAAACTCAGAGTTTTTTGTATGGATAAAAAATGGGTGAACGATTTGCGTAATTTTACTAAAACTCAGGTATGTTATTGTAATTTACTCTAAATTTAAATGAAATTGACCGGCATAACTGATACAGTTCAATTAAAAATTGGTAGTTTTAACTAATATAATTATATGACCTGTATGATTATTATATCGTACTAATATTAAGACGAATTAATCAGTTTGTTAGTTGAACCAATGAGCACAAACTAGTTTTCATAAACTGGTATTTTTCATATATTCATTAGATTTGTCCATAACAATTATATGTTTTTGTATTCTAACTCAGTTTTTACGAACACATGCTTAATAGTTATTTATTCTTTTTTTAATAAACTAAGAGTTAACAAAATCTTCTCCATCGGATAGGAAAAATCTTTTTATTTTAATTTTAAAGGTAGAAATGTCATATATCTATACTATATATAAAGCTAAAATATGGTGTAACTTTTACTATAGTATAATTTCACTTCTTATTTTGCCTTTCACATTATTTATTTTTTACAAAAAAAACCATATAATCCTAATTAATCAATCCCAACATATTAATTAACCACATCTCTCACCTTAAACTAAATATTTTCATAAACATACAAAAATTATAATATAAAGTACACCAAATACATTTTAATTATAAAAAATAAAATATATAAAAATTAAATACATAGTATCATACAATATTGACCGTCACACATAAAATACATGTACACACTAATTATAAATAAAAAAGATACAAATATCATTATATTTTGTTTTCTCATATCACTTCTCTCTCCCTAAAGGATTCTAACTCAATTTAATGCGTGAAGTTGTACGATATTACGCATAAATGTACATTTGACTTGAAACATAACTGCTTCTGAAGAAAAATAATTACATGGTTAATCCCACGTCCTCCACTATTGTGCACATGAAAACATTACCAACCCACTTTCAACTGTTTTCAAATTTTCTTTTCTGCTTAATTCATAAAAGTTGAAAGTGTTCAAATTATGCAACTTTTTATTTAATTTTTAATATCACTTATATTCGCTATTTATAATTTTCATATATTTTATATATACCATATTTTATACACTTGATATATTGGTTTAGTTTTAAAGGAAAATATTTTATTAGTATCAAAGTTTGGACCTCAATGTGATTTTCAATACTTTTTTCAACTATTTCATGGAAATATATTTACAAAAGGATAAAAAAAATTGAATAAAAAGTATATGTGTACAATATCAAATATTTTTGTGGAGTACTATTAAGGGTATCTTTTCATCTTTTTAGGTAAGGAATTAATCCTTTTGATTCGTAACTGCTCATCCCAACAAATGTCGTTCTTAAGAATTGAATTCTCGACCTTAAGATTTAGTATGACCTTACACCATTAAACTAACCGTAAATTTTTTAAACTCACACATTATTTTAACTATCAATTTTGTGGATATTTAATGATTTACATCTACTTACTAATTCAAACTATTAGATTTCATTAGAATTGATGACTAGGACGAAGAATAAGTTTAAAAGAATAAATTTAAAAAACTTACACTTGGAGTAAGCGAATTCCTCTGTTCGAAGTTAATCTAATGAGTTGACTCTTAAGCCTTTAATTCTTATAATGAAATATTTATATATTATCTTTGTAAAAATTTATAAGTGGTTAGTATATCATTCATTATTTATTTATATTATAATTTTTAAAGAATTAATAATTGTAAAATATAAATAATTAATAATACAATAGTAATAATAATGTATAAACTCATATAATTAGGGTATATATACTTTTTTTTCCTAATTCTTATTCACTCTCCTCTAAAAACAAGTAACCCTTACTGCATGTCAGTAGTGGAAGCTGGAAAATCAGTTGAGAAGTGATAGCTCTTAGCATTGCATTATCTTTCAAAAAGTTTGCTAAGCACTACAGTTTGGTGCTGAAAATAATGTTGCCACTTTCTTTCTATAAAAAACTAGTGAAATCATACTAATTAGATGATAAGGGGCACCATATTATTATACAAAATCTAGCTTTGAGGTTAGTGCTCCGCCAGCAATGACCATTCACAAATCTTCCTGTCTTCCCTGGAATCCATGTGAGCGCGTGGCACTCCAATGACCTACGGGCCACAAGTTGTTCGACAATCTTATAAAATATGTAGTGGTAGATTTCAGGAACCGTACATTGGGATGAGTATGTATTTGCATGAAAAAAATTAGTTCATTATCTTTTAGTTAAGAGAATATATTTGATAATACAAAAAATCTTATAAATATAGTATACAACACTAACGTTGTAGTAAACAAAGATTTATCGTTAAACTATATCTCAAATTTTATCTTTTACCAATGAAAATTTGATATTATTAATTTTCATTATCATTTGTCTAATATAAATTTTGAGACCTGGTTTCAAAAATGAGATATTGGTTCCATTAAATTAGTCTTACCAGTAACATTCCATCCTTTAGAGACCATATTAGATGCATGGATATTTTTATGATTTAAAAATTGAAGGAAAGAAAAAAATTATAGAAGGGAAAGTTTTTCTCACTATGCCCCCAGGTACATCTTATTCAGTATATATTTTTTGAGTGAGTATTCACTTACTCAAAAAGTAAATTTTTTTAAAATTATTTTTTATTTTAATCATTAATTTTAAGGATATCAAATGATTTAGATTTATTTTCTAATTCAAATTATGGAATTTCCCATTGATGACAAGTAAAATTAAAAAATTTAAATGAGTGACTCTCCCTCACATCCGGTGTGAATACAAATAAACAGAAACATAAATTTCCAATCTTATAATTTCTTCTTTATTCAAAAGGTTTATGCCTAAGTTAAGTGTCACATAACACCACTATTTAAATAAACGAGTCCTATTGTTGCACGGCGTGTACATCCAAGTTTCAACGGCTGCAAAACATGTGTCCGACCATAGCATTTATATAAAAAAAAATTTATTTTATAGATATAACAAAAATGATTTTTTAAACTAGAGATCATACCTGATAGAGACACTATAGATGTTTTAATATACCAAAGTAACTATGAGATATATATCATACTATAAAATCAAATAAATATATCATAACATATGTTTGAAAGTGATGTTAACTGAATGTTCGTACATGTTTAAATAATGGGATTGCATATAATGCATTCTCACAAAAGAGAGAGTTGGGGAAAAGAAGAAAGTAGTGCTTATCCTTTATTTTCTCCCTAACTTCTCTAGCTGCAAGTGATCCACTTACAATGTAGACCACAGAGTTCTGACAACTACTCTATTTGGAGAGGACCTTCAGCTATAGCTTCAAGTTTCCATAACCATGAGAGAGACCAGAATCTTGTGTACTCAGATCAAGTGCAAAAAACAGCATGTATTGTTCTAGTACTAAGGTTATTATGGTGGCAACTTGGAAGCATAGTGCTCACTTCTCGTAAGTCTGTCAGTGGTTTCATGACTTTCATCTGTGTATGTTTGACAAACATGTTCAAATAACATGATTTTAGATTGTAGTAACTTGTAAGTACCTGCTGATTAGTGCCTTATTGAATTAAGTGTTGGTTGGGTGAGTGTTTTAAATTGTGATTATGGTAGTAATTTTACTATGATTTCAGTTGTTGTAGTTTCTAACTATATATCGGTTTCATTTGTGATTGTGGACATTACAGTGTAGATTAAGGTTATTGTGGTATACAATTTTCTATGATTAAAAACTGTTCTTAAAATCGACATGGCCTAAATGTCACATGATGCACTTGAATGTAGTGTAGTATGTTTATAAATCATTATGATTTAGTATCCTATTATAATAATTAGATGATATAGTTAGAGAGATTACTACAACTCAATATTGTATACATTAGGTGATGTGGTTTGTAATTTGACATATCAATTATTGGTACACTTCTATGATATTTTTAATAAGAGAAAATAATTTATATAGTAATAGTGTAATAAGAGTTTTTATATTATCAGATCTGTTAATTATCATTAACTCTTATATAATACTGGTGAAAATGTAGAGATATTAATCTATTTTAATAATGTATTAATACATATCTTGGGATAGTGCTATATAATGGTTATGTGTTGATGCTTCATCAGATCTTAAGCCTAGCTCTTCAAT
This sequence comes from Lupinus angustifolius, assembly GCF_001865875.1. NCBI lineage: Eukaryota > Viridiplantae > Streptophyta > Magnoliopsida > Fabales > Fabaceae > Lupinus > Lupinus angustifolius. The sequence continues at coordinate 10,371,955 of NC_032015.1, read as the reverse complement.
TATGGGAAGAAAAATTTCTGGATCGGTTACACGGACTTTCAATGCAAAATCTTGCTCTTAAAGTCAAGTTCTTCCCATTTTTATCATTGATGGTGAATATAATGAAAAATGAATAAGGAACCACTAGATCTGTTCCATAAACTTCCCAAATTCTTGAATGTTTCTTCACCTCTTTTGTGCATTAAAGTATAAGCATGAGAAGATTTTCTGTGATTGATGACTAGAACTCAACCTCGTTTAATGTTGGTTATATAGTAAGGGGTCTTAACAAATACACATTGTTTAATGAATAAAAAAGAAGAATCAATATTCAAAAAATAAATTTAATACTTCTAACGTAGATGTTGAATGCAATTTTTTCTCATCTTTCAATATGACTTTAAGACACTTATAAACATTCCGTTATGTAACGCCTGTTAACATTCTCACCTCATAAATGTAGAAGAAGAAAAAGTAGCAGGAATTTATTATAGTGGTTGATTTTCTGACACAAAACCTTTAGATAAAAAAGGACTGGCAAATCCAAGTGCAATAAAGGAGTTGTATATCATATTTGAAGGATTGTATTTATTAGTGTTAAAAAATATTGTTTAAAAAAAATACAAAACAAGTAAATTGACATTGAACATCTATATTTGAATATGGTAGATATACATATTCTTATAAAGATGTTTAATTATATGAATGATTGATTTAATTGGTACAAAATCTGTTGAAGTTGCTGCATAAAAGAAGAATGAATGAATAAATGTGAAGAAAAGATAAGAGAGTTGTAGTATGTGTATATTCCTTGAATCTTAGAGAATCTTAGTATTTCAAAAAATTGAATACTTTCTATTTATATTATGATCAACTAACTACTTGCTAAGAATAGTAAACCTAACAACTAACATAATTGTCTAATTAATAGATTAACCACACTCATCAATCTATTACATATGTTATTATTCGATTAACGAGTCTAGCTGATTGAATTACAAGTAATTGAGCATCCTCCCTTAATTCAAACTAGCTCAATTAATCATCCTAATCTTGTTTCTGAGTTCTTCAAACCTTCCCTTATTTAGTGGTTTGGTAAGAACATCTGCCAATTGGTCTTTTGATTTGCAGAATTCCAATCTCACTTTGCCTTTGCTCACTTGGTCTCTTATGTAGTGGAACCTAATTTTGGTGAGTGTGAAATTATGCTACATTTGCATTATATTTAACTTACATTTCAGGACATAATTAGGATTTTAAGATTGTTTTTAGCTTTTATTTCTCTTTGTTCGGGTTGAGCGGATGTTTTTAGATATGTTGTACAATTTAGATGGATTAAAGCCAAAAAGAATAAAGATGAGGTGCAAGAAGATGGAATTCAGTGTTGGGGCTATGTGAAGACCAATTGAATGACCAAAAGAAGCCATAGATGTTATTGTTAGAATTTCTGACAATTTATGGGTCACAAATATAATTCTATAATTGTGTTATGGCCATTATGTGATTAGCCAAAATATAAAATGATCTTCAGTAATTAATTTGGTGGCTAAGGGCATATGTGTCATGAAATAATAATAAGTGTAGATACCTTCAGGCGATTTCTGATTTGATGAAGGGACTGAATCAGAATTATTGCAACTAAAGTAGTAACCACTACGGGGTTACTTTTATGGGTTATGGTCCCCATTTGTAGAGCAACAGGTTTTCAAGTGTAAAGGTGGAAGAGAATAAGGAAGGATGAGAATAGTATTATCCAGAATGGGATAACACTATCCACTCATCCATAAGGCACATAAGGCATAAGGATAAAGTTTTCTCCTCATCATTCCAACCCTGACACAACATACTCTCAAGCTAAGGATTCTCTCATTCCCCTCTAGAGAGAAACTAAGGAAAACCATTCGGCGCTCTATCATCTGGAAGATCATCTCACCCTCATACCTTCGAGATTCCGGAAATGGCTCAACAAGGTATGTTCTTCTGGGGTTTCTTCGGTCTGGACCATGGTTGTTCTGTAACGCCCCGAAAAATACTTCTCAAAAAAAACATTGCGGAAAAACGGGTAAAATTTTTTTTTTTTTTTTTTGAAATGGGGATTGTATAAAATTGTTTCCTTTTAAAACCTTACCTTTTCCGGGACATCACTTTAAGTAACTCAATTGCGGAAAATCAACTTATCGGTATTGAATGATAACTTAACATGATTCACAATTTCCTGAATAATACAATGCATATAATCAGTTAAGTTATAGTTAGTTCATACAGACTAAGTCAACAAAGGCAGAAACTACATCGCCACTAACATATACAAAATCAAAAAGAAACACAACCCCCAACAAAAACAAAAAAGGGGACATCGACTAATCCACAAGCTGACTCAAAAGATTCTCGGAATGTTGGACCCCTCACTAGGGTCCTCCTCCTCTTCCGAGTCAGACACGAGGTCGATCACCACCACCGAGCTCTCTACATTTACGAGCTCAACGACCTCGTCCTCCTCTTCCTCTTCTTCCACTTCATTATGTCATAACCTAACGGCATAATTCGGAGGGGAGGACATTCTCAGAACTGGAGCCTTCTTGCAGGGACCTCCTCCGAGAACCCGGCTCCTCATGGCTCTACTAGATGACGGAGCATCCAAACAATCTGTCCACGTCCTACGACCGTGGGAGGGAACAGCACCATCACTCCTGACTGGCGGGTACCGAAGTCCATCCTTTGGAGATATCAGCCTCCTTGACGGCAAGGTGAAAGAAGCATCGATGTATGATTATCCACCTTACACTAATATCCATCCAACATCCTAATCGAAAATAATCGAGAGTACAGGTCCTATACCAAGCCTCTTTGTACGCACCCAAAATAACATATCATCGCAAGGAAATTAAAAATAGATCGATCGGTTCCCTCAGGAACAGTCCTACCCAAACCTAGGTCGTACAAACGCTTTCTGGACATCCCTCTCATCGATCTCGAATGCAATCTAGAGGTTGTCAGAGATTGCCTAGTTTGGCCTGTGAGAACTGTC
>NC_032015.1:10358521-10368848 GCF_001865875.1 Lupinus angustifolius | reverse complement strand
AAACATGCCCGAGTATTATCGGCCAATACTCGATCGGGTATTTTAAATCGCCCGATCCTAATATCCGATTAGAATTTCGGATTTCGGCATTCCGAGTGAAAAATATTTAGAAAATAGGTATGAGTGTAATCAGGGTCTATTTTGACTCGAAATTAAATTACGAATCCAACGACGCGATCGGAATTCGATTCCGAGTTACGGAACTCAAAACGACACTTTTTGAGTCGTACCGGGCGGATTCGGCCCCGACAGTGGTCCAGAACCGACTGTCTCAGAAAATTACCAAAATTTACCAGAAAATCGGAAATAAAATTTCAAGAATAAAACTCAACTAGAGTTTTGTCTAATTCCTTACCGATAATTCCCAGAAATTCATTTTCGAATATATATAATTAATGAAAATATTAGTAAAATCTTATAATTCAAAATTGTAAAATTCGCGGTGTTACATGTTCCATTCAGGTTTATGTATGGGCATAAACATTAGGGTATGGGAACAAAGCCATGGTCATAAGGACTTCCGCATTTAATCTATGGATTTCGGATGGAGAAATTCTCCAACAAGTGGTATCAGAGCCACCCCAATTTTTTCTTGTTTTCTGCTGTTTGTCTTATGTCGTAGTGCTCTCGCCCAAGCGAGAGTCTCTTGCCCGAGCGAGAGTGGCTCGCCCAAGCAAGAGCTAAACAGAAGCATTGGCTTCAAATTGCGCTCAAGCGAGGAGATCCTCGCCCAAGTGACAGCTCGCCAAGCGAGTATTCAGGCGACATAAGGCTCGCTCAAGCGAGATGGTCTCACTCAAGCGAGAACCAAACAGAAACATTGATTTCAATTGCGCTCAAGCGAGGATACCTCGCCCAAGCGAGAGAATACCTCGCTCAAGCGAGGATACCTCGCCCAAGTGAGAGAATACCTCGCTCAAGCGAGAGTACAATATAGTTTATGGGGCTTTGGTATCATTGTGCATTGATTTTAATTGTTATTTGGGTGTCCATTAAGGTTGTCTATTGTTTCAAGTGAGCCAAATGAAGTGAAATGTCGCCAAAGTGACCTCTTTCATGGATATAACTCATGAGGAATATTAGATGTAAGTGTGTATGGTCATTCATGCGAGTATTAGCTGGCCCAAAAGGAAAGTTAATACTTGGCCGAAGATCATATACACATGTGATGATAAACATGTCATAATTCTAAAGTTTTATACATGTGACTGATGAATCAATCCAAAGAGGGATTCATCAGTTGACATGCCTTATTGTGAATGTTTGATCATTACAACAAAAGTACCACTTGCAGTTAATGTCACTGTCCAAAGACTTGATATTAATGGTGCGCTAGGTATCTTGATTTGGACATACCATTGTTTAAGCACATTGATATTTTTAAGTTGTGAGCATATTTTAATATTTTGTCTTTTGTTTGAATCAGCTACATCAATTGCTTCTATATCTGCAAATTTGAATTCGGTTCCGGTTCTTAATGGTGAAAATTTTAAGGATTGGAAAGAGAACATGGAAATTGTTCTTGGCTGCATGGATCTGGACTATGCATTAAGGGTAGAGCAACCCCCTTCTCCTTTGGAATCCAGTGCCTCTGAAAATATGAAGGATTATGAGAAGTGGGATCGCTCTAATCGCATGAGTCTAATGATCATTAAGCGCGACATTCCAGAGGTCTTTAGGGGTACTATCTCGGATGAGATAAATAGTGCCAAAGATTTCCTTGCTGAGATTGAAAAGCGCTTTGCAAAGAGCGATAAGGCGGAAACAAGTACTCTGTTACAGAACTTGATTTCCATGAGGTATCAAGGCAAGGGAAACATAAGGGAATACATTATGGGAATGTCCAACATTGCTTCAAAACTTAAGGCCCTTAAGCTTGAGATGTCGGAAGACTTACTCATTCATTTGGTCTTACTTTCTCTTCCTGCACAATTCAGTCAGTTTAAGATTTCTTATAACTGTCAAAGGGAGAAATGGACTCTTAATGAGCTCATTTCATTTTGTGTGCAAGAAGAGGAAAGGTTGAAGCGAGAGAGGACTGAAAGTGCCCATTATGTTACTACCTCTAAAGACAAGGGCAAAAGGAAAATCACTTCAGAGCCCAAGAATGAAGCTGCTAAGGGTTCAGTGCAAAAGAAACAGAAGCAGGATGATGTCTGTTTCTTTTGCAAAGCAACTGGACATCAAAAGAAGAAATGTGTAAAGTATCACGCCTGGCGTGCTAAGAAAGGTACATTTCTTGCTTTGGTTTGTTCTGAGGTCAATTTAACTTCAGTACCTGGAAACACCTGGTGGTTAGACTCCGGTTCAACTTCTAACATCAGTGTTTCAATGCAGGGTTGCCTGGGCTACCGAAAGCCTAATCATGTTGAAAGATACATATATGTTGGCGATGGGAAATCGGTAGAAGTGGAAGCTATAGGGCATTTTAGGTTGTTATTATGTACTGGTTTCTATTTGGATTTGAAAGACAGTTTTGTTGTACCGTCTTTTAGACGAAATTTAATTTATGTTTCATATTTGGACAAATTTGGTTATTGTTGTTCATTTGGAAACAATTCGGTTCAATTGTCTTTAAATTCAAATGTTATTGGAACTGGTTCACTTATGTTGAATGACAACCTTTGTATGCTGAATATCATAACTGATTATAGCGAAACCCTGAATGTGGAATCACGTGGTACTAAGCGTAAGATTGAAAATAATAATTCAGGTGCATTATGGCACAAGCGCCTAGGTCACATTTCTCAAAAGAGAATTGAGCGTCTTGTGTCAGATGGGATTTTGGATTCCATTGACTTCACAAACCTTAATGTTTGTGTTAAATGCATAAAAGGAAAATAAACCAAACAATCGAAATATGGTGCATATAGAGCTTCGGACGTCTTAGAATTAATACATACAGATATATGTGGGCCATTCCCTACGACTTCCTGGAATGATCAACGATACTTCAAATCATTCATAGATGATTATTCTCATTATGCAGACATTTTTCTCATTCATGAAAAGTCCCAATCAGTGGACGTGTTCAGGTGAATACTATGGTCAGATCTGACGCATTTAATCCTTTTGCCAAATACCTAGAGGAATGTGGTATAGTCCCACAGTACACCATGCCAGGATCACCTAGCATGAATGATGTGTCTGAAAGACGAAACCGGACTCTTAAGGACATGGTAAGGAGTATGATTTGTCACTCAACCTTACCAGAGTCACTATGGGGAGAGACACTTAAGACATAAGCTTATATTCTCAATAGGGTGCCAACTAAGGCAACTGCTAAAACACCTTATGAGCATTGGACTAGGCGAAAGTCAAGTCTAAAGCATTTTCATGTGTGGGGATGTCCAACCGAGGCAAGGCCTTATAGGCCTCATGAAAAGAAATTGGACTCCCGTACAGTGAGTAGTTACTTTATTGGTTACTCTGAAAAATCAAGGGGCTATAAATTTTATGACCCAAGTATGAAATCCATATTTGAGACGGGTACAACCACGTTCTTTGAGGATATTGAGTTTTGAGGGGAAGATAAGGTTAGAAACTTTGTCTTAGAGTTCTTAGAGGAAAAATCTGTATCTATTCCAAATGCGATTCATATGGTTGCTTTTGAAGAAGCAAATTTGGAACCTCCTCAAGACATAGTTGATAATACTTTCCCTACTCAAGATGAGTTAGTAATTCATGAAGGACAAACTCAAAACCCTCAAGAACATGGACAAGAGGTACAAGAGCCTATAGCTTTGCGTAGATCCACTAGAGAAAGGAGAAATGCAATTCCGGATGACTACATTTGCTTTCTCCTAGAACATGAGGGTGATGGCTTAATGGATAATGATCCATTAAACGTTTGTGAAGCCATCCAAAGTTCCAATTCGGAAAAGTGGATTGAAGCAATGAAAGAGGAGTATAAATCCATGCAAGACAATAAAGTTTGGGAACTTGTCCCATTACCAGAAGGTAAGAAACCCATTGGTTGCAAATGGATTTTTAAGACCAAGCGGGATTCTAATGGTAATGTGGAGAGGTATAAGGCACGTCTTGTAGCTAAGGGTTTTACTCAGAAGGAAGGGATTGACTATAAAGAGACTTTCTCTCCGGTTTCATCGAAAGACTCTCTTAGGACAATCATGGCTCTTGTAGCACATTATGATTTGGAGCTTCATCAGATGGATGTCAAAACAGCTTTTCTAAATGGAAACATTAATGAAAAGATTTATATGGTGCAACCAGAACACTTTGTAACGGGAGACCGAAAGAATATGGTTTGCAAATTGACAAAATCCATCTATGGGCTAAAACAGGCGTCTCGTCAATGGTACCACAAATTTCATGAGGTGATTCTCTCTTTTGGTTTTGAGATGAATTCAGTTGAAGATTGTGTGTATCACAAGTTCAGTGGGAGCAAGTATATTTTCTTGCTCTTGTATGTGGATGACATACTGCTTGCCACTAATGATGTGGGTACCTTGTTAGAAACCAAGACATTTCTATCCAGTAATTTTGAAATGAAGGATCTTGGTGAAGCTTCATTTGTATTAGGAATCCAGATACACCGAGACAGATCTCGGGGTATTCTTGGATTATCACAAAAGAGCTATATAGAAAAGGTGCTCAAAAGGTATGGCATGCAGGTAATCGATACTCCAGTTGCTAAAGGAGACAAATTTAGTCTCAATCGGTGCCCTAAAGGAAATCTGGAAATTCAGAAAATGCAAAAGATCCCTTATGCATCAGCTGTAGGGAGTCTTATGCATGCTCAAGTATGTACGCGTCCGGATATAGCGTTCATAGTTGGGGTTTTAGGCAGATATATGAGTAATCCAGGAATGGACCATTGGAAAGCAGCCAAAAGGGTCATGAGGTACTTAAAGAGAACAAAAGACTATATGCTCACATATAGGAGATCAGACCAATTAGAGATCATTGGGTATTCTGACTCCGATTTTGCGGGATGCCAAGATAGTAGACGATCTACTTCAGGCTATGTTTTTCTGTTAGCTGGTGGTGCGGTTTCTTGGCGTTCTGCCAAGCAAAACCTTGTAGCTTCATCCACCATGGCAGCAGAGTATATAGCATGTTATGAGGCATCACTTCAGTCATCATGGTTGAGAAATTTTGTCACTGGGCTGCGGATTGTGGAAAGGATTGAAAGACCACTAAAGTTATACTGTGACAATAAATCAGCCGTGTTGTTCTCCAACAACAATAGGAGTTCGGCAAAGTCGAAACACATCGACATTAAGTTCCTAGTTGTTAAGGAGAAGGTACAAAGTGGACAGCTTTCCATAGAACACTTAGGCACTAACTCCATGATTGCGGATCCTCTCACAAAAGCTATCACACCCAAGGTCTTTCATGAGCATGCTGCTCACATGGGTGTTCTACAGTGTGAGGATATTTTGGTTTAGTGGGAGTTAGAAAGTGCACACATTTTGTTATGTTCTATGTAATTTCAGTATTTTGGATGGATACATTGTATTCAAACTTCAGTTGATTAATCATTCAATTTGATATTCTGTCATTATACTTTGTACAATAAGGTTTTATGTTATTATTAAGGATCTCACTAAAGTTAAGTAGGACCAGTTGAAAATTGACATGTACAGATCATATTCATGTAATTTTCATGCTACACATTTCATGATGTATCTATGTCATTTAGTTGTGTCAATGTTGGTGATCATTGTTGAATTAGCCATGATTGATATGGCGAAGTTCACTGTGATTCGGTATGGAGACAGGACTAATGGACAGGATAATTTGGGTATGCCTAAGTCATAATGGCAATATTTAAGCGCGCATTAAGGATAACACGTACAGAGAATCATATGTGTGACCAGTGGGAGATTGTTGGAATTTCTGACAATTTATGGGTCACAAATATAATTCTATAATTGTGTTATGGCCATTATGTAATTAGCCAAAATATAAAATGATCTTAAGTAATTAATTTGGTGGCTAAGGGCATATGTGTCATGAAATAATAATAAGTGTAGATACCTTCAGGCAATTTCTGATTTAACTGAATCAGAATTGCAACTAAAGTAGTAACCACTACGGGTTACTTTTATGGGTTATGGTCCCCATTTGTAGAGCAACAGGTTTTCAAGTGTAAAGGTGAAGGAGAATAAGGAAGGATGAGAATAGTGTTGTCCAGAATGGGATAACACTATCCACTCATCCATAAGGCACATAAGGCATAAGGATAAAGTTTTCTCCTCATCATTCCAACGCTAACACAACATACTCTCAAGCTAAGGATTCTCTCATTCCCTTCTAGAGAGAAACTAAGGAAAACCATTCAACGCTCTATCATCTGGAAGATCATCTCACCCTCATACCTTCGAGATTCCGGAAATGGCTCAACAAGGTATGTTCTTCATCTTCACCATGAACTCATTTGGGGTTTCTTCGGTCTGGACCATGGATGTTCCATTTGGGTGTATGTATGGGCATACACATTAGGTTGTGGGAACAAAGCCATGGTCATTTAATCTATGGATTTCGGATGGAGAAATTCTCCAACAGTTATATTATATTCCTATTTTTTAGATTTGTTTTGTTGGGCGTAGCCCAATATTTTGTAATTAGGATAGAGGAAGGTTCTCCCTCAAGGATGAAAATACTTTATACTTTACATTACAATTCTCTAATTTAGAATTTGGGATTCTCTTCTACATCATGAGTGAGTAATTCCACTGTTTCTAAGATTGGGGCTATGCCATTTTACATTCAATAAACATTTGTTCTAACTTTTATTCCATTGAGTGTTGTGATTTGAATCATTAAACTGAGTTTTATTCGTGTGAGTTGTCTGGCCAACAAGTTACACCTCTTAGATACATTGGGGAAGGACCAAGAGGTGAACTCAACTATCTGACCATTTAGTTATTCAAACTAGAATCCTAATTCACGAAAGTAGTACTAGGATTCTCGGGGGTTTCTGGAATTCACCTTGGGTTGCTACGAAGCGATTGGATAGAAAGATCCAAGTAAAGGATTTGATTGCTAACCGTACCACGAGAGTATGTTTCAATTGAGTACACATGTCGGAGCTCGACGGAGGATGACAAATATCAGAGAGCAATTCACGCTCACAACTTAAAGTTCATGAAAATGAGCAAAACAATGATTTGCGAGGGTAAAGGCGGTAACCCTTATCCTGGGAACTATTCCTTAATTAGATTTTAATCATTTTTAATATTTTCATAATTATTATTTTCAATTGCTCAATTGTTCTAAATTTATTTTTAATTCCTATTTGAGTTAAAGTATAAATTAATTATTATAATTAAAGGAATTTTCCAGTCCTCGTGAGATCAATATTTTATTACTTGACGACATAATCGTGCACTTGTGATTTGCCCATCAAGTTTTTAGCGCCGCTGCTGGGGACTGTGTCAAAATTTCTTTAATTATCAATTAATTCATTACTTTACTCTAGTGTATTACGCACGCGTCTTCCTTTTTCTTGGTACCTCTACAGGTTGCCCATTTGGTGTATGCAAAGTTCAAATTACTACTTAGAGCCAGAAAAGACTTTTCATAGAAGAAGAAGACAACAAAGAGAAGGAGCAAGAGAAAGACGTGCACGTCTATAAACAATGGCTGAACGAGATGAAAAACCACTTCGCGACTATGCAGCCCCTAACGCTCGTAGTTCACGTCCTAGAATAATCCGCCCATCATTAAGGCACATAACTTTTCTTTGCCATCTTCTTTGATCCAAATGGTGATGCAAAACCAATTTGGAGGAGTAGCTCATGAAGATCCGAATGCCCATATTAATTAGTTCTTAGAATTCCGTGAGACAATGACGATTCATGGGGCTTTTGAAGACGTCATTTGTCTCCGCATATTTCAATATTCACTTCGAGACAGAGCTAAGCCATGGCTAAGAAATCAAAATGCTGAAGTTCAAGCAACATGACGAACTTTGGATAAGGCTTTTCTCAACAAATATTTTCCTCCTTCCAAAACTGTGCACTATAGGCACCTCATACAAAACTTTAGTCAAAAGGATGAGGAGTTAATTGCTGAAGCTTGGGAAAGATTAAATGAGTTGATTGAAGCTTGCCCTCATCATGGCATTCCACCATGGATGCTAGTTCAAAACTTCTATAGTGGGCTAGACTTGTCATCACAACAAATGTTGGACTCTTCAGTAGGTGGTGTCTTTATGTGCAAAGGAATTGATGGTGCTTCAAAGATCATAGAGAATGTAGTTTCCAATCATCATCCATGGGCGAATGAGAGGAGACACCGTCAAAGAAGAGACTTTGGTGCATAATATTCAGGAAATCAGATGGAGAAGGTAATTTTCATGATGGAAAACCTTTCTCAAAGGTTTGGAAAGCTAGAAAAGTACCATGTTAATGCTATTGAGTCTACTGCAACATGTGAGGACTGTGGAACAAAAGGGCATGAATGGTATGAATGCAAACAATTCACTGAACCTGTACATAGAGCATATGCCAATGAATAACCTGAATCGTGCAATTACTATGACAACAAGGAGAGGAATGAACAACAATTCAACTTACCATACAGGTAGAGCAATCCCAACCTTTCCTAGAGGAGCTACAACACTTTAAATCATCAACATCAAAATGAGCAAGGTAATAGGAAATGTAACACCGCGAATTTTACGAGTTTGAATTGTAAGATTTTACTAATATTTTCATTAATTATATATTCGAAAATGAATTTCTGGGAATTTTCGGTAAAGAATTAGACAAAACTCTAGTTGAGTTTTATTCTTGAAATTTTATTTCAAATTTTGTGGTAAATTTTGGTAATTTTTGGACACAGTCGGTTCTGGACCACTGTCGGGCCGAATCCGCCCGGTACGGCTCAAAACGTGTCTTTTTGATTTCCGTAACTCGGAATCGAATTCCGATTGCGCCGTTGGATTCATAATTTAATTTTGACTCAATATAGACCCTGAATACACTTATACCTATTTTCTAAATATTTTTCACTCGGAATGCCGAAATCCGAAATTCTAATCGGATATTAGGATCGGGCGATTTAAAATACCCGATCGAGTATTGGCCGATAATACTCGGGCATGTTTATTGCACGTGTCCACAAGGTGATCATTGTGCATTGGGATGGGAGAGTTGACTTCCATAAAGCAAATCTCCCATCACTTTCTCAAATATCTCATGATCTCATTAGCCACCCTATGAGATTTGTCCTTATTGCCTAGGGAAAATCTGATTTCCCTCTCTCCTTAAACCCTCACACTCCACACTTCACTCACTCACTTTTGCATTTTCAAAGAGAAGGTAACTCTCTCCATTTTTCTCTCATTTTTCTCAAGTCTTCTTCCATCTTCAATCCTTGATCTCTCAACATTCAACCAATGGATGTTGAAGAGATTTAAGTATGTTGTTCATGAGTATGTCAAGAACATATTCAACCGTTGAAATTTTCTAAAACGCTTTATAACTCATTTTCTCTTCAAAACCGAAAATGATGTGGTTCTTGAACTCATGAAAATATCTTGTTGAAAACATGAACAACTTGTGGTCATAGAGTTGTTCTAATGTTGTATTACATACTTTTGTTGTTTTAGCCAAAGGGGATGATGATAAAATCAAAGGAACCTTTAGGAAATGTTTTGTAAAAATGAGAATGTATGTATTTCTATTTGTTTTGAGCCTTAAACCATGGCTTGAATCAAGTTAGAAAAATAGAAATCTTTGTTAAAAATGATGTTGAGGTTTATGAGTACATGAAGGTCTCATGAAACTCTTAAATGATACTTTGTATAACTTACTTTAAAGTGGTAAGATTATCAAAGAATGTTTTAAATCGGAATATGGAGTTTTAAGTATTTTGGTAACGATTTTAGAAATATCGGAAACTAACGAGTTTTATTATGGTAGTTACGAAGATTTCCGGCATTTGAACCTTGCAACCCAACCGAACCATAGGGATTTCGTAAAGCACGCTTCATTAAGGTGAGAGAGAACACATCGTGACATAGTGGTGTCCGAATATGACACCCGGATCTCCTAAACCATCTCAAAGGTTTTGGAGTTAACTTGGGTTTAAGAAACCCAAGATTTTTATGTTTGAATGCTTTTGAATATATGTGATTGTTGATGAAATGTGTTGAATATTGTATATGAATGTTGTTGTGAAATTTTCTGAGTGCAGGTGGTTGAAAAACCATGTTTGAATGTGTCTTGATTGTTGAAAATGACAAAAATTAGCATTCTGTCCAAATTCCAGTGGTCTGGGCGAACCAGGAGTCGTCGGGGCGAGCTCGGGCGACCAGGGTGCCGCCGGGGCGAGCAAAAACCCGTTTGGGCGA
>NC_032015.1:10357379-10358421 GCF_001865875.1 Lupinus angustifolius | reverse complement strand
GCAGGGACGGCACTGATTGGACGGTGATTCGCCAACATTGTCTTGAGGGAGAGTCTGGGTGAGACGAGTCCCTTGTATTCCTGGGGAGGTACCCTGTTGGATCGGACAGTTCTCACAGGCCAAACTAGGCTATCTCTGACAACCCCTGGATTGCATTCGAGATCGATGAGAGGGATGCCCTGAAAGCGTTTGTACGACCTAGGTCCGGGTAGGACTGTTCCTGAGGGAACCGATCAATCTATTTTTAATTCCTTGCGATGATATGTTATTTCGGGTGGTACAAAACGGCTTGGTACGGGACCTGTACTCTCGATTATTTCCGATTAGGATGTTGGATGGATATTGGTGTAAGGTGGATGATCATGACATATCATGCATACATTATCATTGTGGGAGTAAATTCCCACATGTGAGTTACAAGTATGGTGTATTTATATGTTTATGTATGTGATGTGATTATGAGTATATTGTTGATTATATGATTTGATATATTGGTAATGTTGGAATAATTGGTAAGTTATGTATTACTTCATGATGTTGATGATAACTGATGAATTATATGTTTAAATATATTTTATGTCTGAGTGTGATATTCTGAGTAAGTCCACGCCGTCAATGAATTTATGTTCATTAGATGTCTTACTCTCTCTGTTGTATTGTTTCTTGTTTTGTATATGTTTACTATGCAGATGGCCTACAACAGCACCCACATTCGCGGCTACCACTTCACGATGTCCCCGGCGGGACAATGGGTCAGTGATGGGCACCGATACACATACACAGGCCCCTGCGGTTTGTCGTTGCACATGGAGTGCAACGGGTCATCGATGATGATCCCCCACCCTGACTCTTACATCGACGCTTCTTTCACCTTGCCGCCAGCGGGTATGATGCCTCCAGACGTGGGACCTCGACACCCGCCAGTCAGGAGTGACGGCGCTGGTTCCTCGCACCGTCATAGGATGTGGGCGGATTGTTTGGATGCTCCGTCATCCCGCAGAGCCCAGAGGAGCCGGGTTCTTGGAGGGAGTCCTTGCAAGAA
>NC_032015.1:10298889-10357279 GCF_001865875.1 Lupinus angustifolius | reverse complement strand
TGTTAGTGGCGATGTAGTTTCCGCCTTTGTTGATTTAGTTTGTATGAACTAAAGATGACTTAACCATTTATATGAATTGTGTTATTCAGGAAATTGTGAATCAGGTTAAGTTATCATTCGATAACGATAAGTTGATTTTCCGCATTTGAGTTACTTAAAGTGATGTCCCGGAAAAGGAAGGTTTTAAAAAGAAAACAATTTTATACATCCCCATTTCAAAAAAAAAAAAATACCCATTTTTCCGCAATGTTTTTGAGAAGTATTTTTCGGGGCGTTACAGGAAACCTACAACACGGTTTCCACAAGTACAATCTTCTCCTATTGATCCCACTCTTATAACAATAATGGAGGGTCAAAAAAATTTACTTGTTAACCTTAATAAATTTCAAGAGGATCAAATAATGATTAATAAAAATGTTGCAAATATGTTAAATGATTTGAATTCTAAGATAGAAAATCTAACCATCCATGGAAAAATGTTAGAAACACAAATTGCCCAACAAACTAGTAACTTTAATAGGCAAATAGGGATGTTTCCCGGACAGCTAGAGAAAAATTCAAATAATGAACATTGTAAGACTATCCGATTAAGGAGTGGGAAGGAACTCAAATATATTCCACGAACTGATAATGATATACAAGTGGAAGAGAAACATACTGAGATACAACTCCCTGAAGAGGAACAAAATTCTGAAAATGTGTCTAAGTATGTAGCTCCACCACCATATGTACCACCAATTCCTTTTTCCCAAAGAATTGCAAAGGCGAAGAAGGTAGAAAAGAAATATGAGAAATTCTTAGATATCCTTAAGAAATTATATATCGAACTGCCCTTCAGTGAGACACTATAGGAGATGCATGCATACATGAAATTTCTTAAGGATATTATATCTAAAAAGACAAGACTATGATTATTAAACAATTGCTTTAACTGAGAAGTGTAGTGCTTTAATTCAAAATAAATTGCCTCCAAAACTAAAAGATCCTGATAGTTTTTATATCCTTTGCTTAATTGGTAACACTAACTTTGACCTTGCTTTATGTGACTTACGTACAAGTGTGAGCCTCATGCCTTTATCCGTGTGTAAAAAGTTGGACGTGAGTGAACTAAAACCCACTACTATATCACTTCAATTAGCGGATATGTTAGTTAAATTCCCTATAGGCATCTTGGAGGATGTTCCTATCAAAATGGGGAAATTTTACATTCCAATGGATTTTATAATACTAGAGATGGAAGAAGATGCACAAATTCCAATCATACTAGGTAGACCATTTTTGGCTACCTCTGGTGCTATAATTGATGTTAAAAATGGAAAACGTTTTTTAAGTATAGGGGATGAAAAGGTTGAATTTGATATTTCTAAATCTATTAAACAACCGATCTTGAAGACTCATGTTGCAATGTTGATATGCTGAACCAAGTAGTGAAAGAGGAAGTGCCTAAAGTGAAATAGGAGAATCTCTTGGAAAGAATGCTGGAAGGTGACACTTCAAATTTTGACGAGGAAGTGGCTGATGGTAGTCATTATATAAATGCAAGCTCAACACTCCTCTACAACAAGCATGAGGAGAGCTTTAGGATCACAACTAAATTTGATAATTGGGAAAAGGGAAAGCACCTAAAACAAAAGTAAAAACACTCCCTCCACCATCGAGTATGTGTTCATGGAATCCTGCGTGATCCGTAGGGATTAATCGTCAAGCTAATGACATTAAACGAGCGCTTCGTGGGAGACAACCCACGCTAGAGGTACATTTTTTTATTTATTAATTTTAGTGTTTTAGTGTCGGCTTTAGTGCCTCATTGAGTTTGGAGCCTTTGTAAGGGGATGTATATAGTGTCGGCCACAAAAAAAAATCATAAACTCTAAGAAATAAAAAAATGAATAAATAAATTATATGGAAAAGTGTTAACACGACAATGCCTATTAGCTGCCTCATTCAAATAATATATTTGAACCTAGTCCATCTGGGATATATGGGCCATTTGTGGCCTTTTTCTCTTCTTTTGCCGGTACTTCCACGACACCCAATGAAGCCAACCTCTTATAATTGATACATGAGTTAACGACACTTCCTACCTATCCCGTGAATTTTCTTTTTCTTTCTCTTATTGTTTAGATTTTTACATTGGGGACAATGTAAATTTCTAAGCTTGAGGGGGGGTTTTGCATTTAGATAATTCATTCACGTCACGTATACCATATAGATTTTTAATTTTTTAGGTTAAATATTCATATTTTTTAGGTTAAATATTCATAATTTCATATATCATCTATCCTTTGCTTTGTTCTATGTGTTTTCTATCTACTTTAAATGAAAAAGTATGCATGAATGATAATTGTTGATTTGTGACCCCCATTAAAGAAACAAATTATTGATTGAATAATAACATGAAAGACATTAGATTTGACAATTGTGAATTAAATTTGGTTAAATAAAGGTCTTTGTTTCATAACTTCTGCCAAATGTACCAAATGTCAGAAACTTGGGTCAAACACAATAAGGGTTCTGATTTGAATTGACCATTGCATAAAACCCTTTTTTTATTTTATTAGTGCATAATTTTCTATGATTGTACATTCTAGAACTTGATGTTTGACCATTTCAAGATTGAAGTCTGTTTATATGCATTAATATGATAGAGATAATTATGACTTTTTCTTTTGACGTTCATATAAAAATTGAAAACTCATTAGTTGCCCAATTTTGAGCTTGAACTTTGATGATTTTTCATACCTACTAAAATGGGGGTTTAGAGTAATTTATGATGTTTGGTTGAAGCAATGAGAAAGATGAAAATGTCATGTGTGATGAAAGAATCCATAAAAAGGTTAAGAAGAAAATAAGTAAATAAATTTCATCCATTCTATTTTAGAAAATCTCAACAAAAAAAGTAAAAAAAATACAAAGTATACTAAAAGAGAAGGGACTGGAAAAAAGTATGTTGTAAGGAGAAGTGTTGATTGAAAAATATCATATGATATAGTACGGCCTATTAAGAGAATCTCAATGCTTTAATCAGATGTCTAAAAAATTTAAGTATTTTGGGAAACATTTATAAGCCTTTTGAATTATCCTTTATTTGATATCTCACCTTAAATCATTCACATTGGCCTCATTACAACTAATTAAAGACCTCTTGATTTTGCATGCATTCAAATACAGTAAGTGGCGATCTGGTCTATAGTCAAGCCTGTGGTAATTTACATTCATGAAAATTTCTGAGCGAAACACTATAACATTTAAACATATGAGAGCGATGAGAGAAGAGTGACCTTAATTAATGCAGTTGTTATGACTCAAAGACTTAGCTTAAATTAAATTTATTGATGATTGTCTTGTCGTGATATTTGGATTGTTTCAAAACTAACATGAGATTGCTTGTCATTTTGGGTCATGGTTTCTATATCACCATTCATACATGATTGTGAAAGTTAAACATAATACTTGCTTGAGGACAAGCAACATATAAGCTTGATAAGATTTGATGAGTATGAAATTATGCTACATTTACATTGCATTTTAATTTGTATTTTAAGACATAATTAGGGCTTTAAGATTGTTTTTAGCTTTTATTTCTCTTTATTCGGGTTGAGCTGGTGTTTTTAGCTATGTTGTGTAGTTTGGATGGATTAAAGCCAAAAAGAGTAGAGATTGGATACAAGAAGATGAAATTCAGTATTGAGGCTATGCGAAGACCAATTGAATGGCCAAAAGAAGTCATATATGTTATATTATATTCCTATTTTTTAGATTTGTTTTGTTGGGCTTAACCCAATATTTCGTAATTAGGATAAATGAGGGTTCTCCCTCAAGGATGAAAACACTTTACACTTTAGATTAAATTCTCTAATTTAGAATTTGGGATTCTCTTCTACATCATGAGTGAGTAATTCCCTTTGTTTATAGGATTGGGGCTATGCCCTTTTACATGCAATAAGCACTTGTTCATACTTTTATTTCATTGAGTATTGTGAATTGAATCATTAAATTGAGTTTTATTCGTGTAAGTTGTTTGGCCAACAAATTACACCTCTTAGATACATTGGGGAAGGACCGAGAGGTGAACCCAACGATCTGACCATTCAATTATTCAAAGTAGAATTCTAATTCACGAGAGTAGTATTAGGATTCTCGGAGGTTTCTGGAATTCACCTTGGATTGCTACAAAGCGATTAGATAGAAAGATCCAAGTAAATGATTTGATTGATAATCGTACTACGAGAGTAGGTGCGACTTCAATTGAGTACACGTGTCAGAGCTCGAGAGATGATGACACATATCAGAGAGCAATTCTCCCTCACAACTTAAAGTTCATGAAAATGAGCAAAACAAAGATTTGTGAGTATAATGGCGGTAACCCTTATCCTGAGAACTATTCCTAAATTAGATTTTAATCATTTTTAATATTTTCATAATTATTATTGTCAATTACTCAATTATTCTAAATTGACTTTTAATTCCTATTTGAGTTAAGGATAAATTAATTGTTATAATTAAAGGAATTTTTCAGTCCTCATGAGATCGATATTTTATTACTTGATGATATAATCATGCACTTGAGATTTGCTCTATCAAGTCTCAATGTGTTTGCTTCTTCCATGGGAAATATGGTTCATTGCTAGATTGATAGTAAACTTGTTATCTACCATTAGCTGCATGCCTTCTTCTGTTTTAAGCCTCAATTCCTCCATTAAAGCATCTAACCACATAACTTGACATGCACTGATGCTGGTTGCAATATACTCAGCCTCATATGAGGACAAGGCAACTACATCCTGCTTCTTAGAAGACCAACTCACAGGTGCATTGCCTAGTTGAAATAAGTACCCTATACTGCTTCTCTTATCTGATTTGTCATCACACCAATCTGCATCAGAGTATCCAACCATCTTGTAGTTGCTTCTGCTTGATGTTGAGGGGAACAAGATTCCATAGCCAATTGTTCCTTTTAGGTATCTTATTAGCCTTTTCATTGCAGCTAGGTGAGCTTGTTGAGGTGATTCCATGAACCTACTTACCAAACCAACTCCATATGTAATGTTTGGTCTAGAGTTGCAGGCATATCTCAATGATTCTACCATCTGTCTGTACAATGTTTTATCCACATGTTGATTATCTTCTTCTTGACAAATCTTTGCACTAGTTTCAACATGATTTACCACTGTGTTACAATCCTTCATCTTAAATCTCTGTAGCACATCACTGATGTATTTACTTTGATACATAAAGATGCCTTGCTTACTTCTTCTAAACCTAATGCCAAGGAAGTATGATAGTTCACCAAGATCTGTCATTTCAATCTTTGACTGCATCTCATTCTTGAACTTAGAGATATTGTTGATGTCCCTACTTGTTATCAAGAGATCATCTACATAGAGACATAGAATTAGAAAGTCTGTTGTGTCTGTCCCTTTTACATATACACCATGTTCAGTGGTGCATTATATAAATCCAAGCTTCAATGGCAATGAATCTATCCTTTTGTTCCATGCTCTTGGAGCTTGCTTGAGTCCATATAGTGCCTTATGCAATTTGAACACGGAGTCTTCTTTTCCTTCAGCCTCAAACTCTGGTGGTTGTGTCACAAACACCTCTTTGTTTAGAGGTCCATTTAAGAAGGCTGACTTTACATCCATTTGATGGATTTCCAAATTTTTGTAGCTTGCCATTGCAACCATCAATCTCACTATTTCTATCCTTGCAACTGGAGCAAAGACCTCATCATAGTCAAGGCCTTATTTCTGTAGAAATCCCTTTGCTACTAATCTGGCTTTGTACTTAGAGACTTCACCATTTGGCTTTAATTTGGTTTTGAACACCCATCTTACTACTATGGCCTTCTTCCCAGGTGGTAAACTTGTTAATGTCCATGAATCATTTCTCTCAATGGACCTTAACTCCTCCTTCATAGCTTCAATCCAGTTTGCTTGCTCAAGTGCTTCTTCTAAGCACACTGGTTCCATTTCAGCAAGAAGTGTCACATGTACAAAGTCACCATCTGCAATGATTGTAGAATTAGAGAAAACTTCATAATCTCAGAATCTAGTTGGTGGTTGTCTAGACCATTGTGATGGTGTGATGTTGGTTGTGGTCTGGATTACTCTTTTTGCATTGTCAATAGTCATTTCCTCAACTTCATCAAACTATAACACTGTTTCCATACCAGTTCTATTGTCATTCTAGTTCCACTTCCAACATTGTCTCTCATCAAACCTTAAGTCCCTATAAATCATGAATTTATGATTCTATGGATCAAACACTCTGTATGCTCTAGTGGTATGATAGCCAAGAAATATCAATTTCTCACTCCTATCATCTAGCTTTCTCCTCTTTGATTTAGGTATATGTCCATAGCAAATTGAACCAAACACCCTGAGATTACTCACATTTGGTTTAAGGTCTAATCAAGCTTCTTCAGGTGTCTTGTAATTCAATCTCCTAACAGGACATCTATTGATGATGTATGTTGTAGTAGATACAGCTTCTCCACAAAATTCTTTAGGTAGGTTCTTTGTTTTCATCATGCTTCTAGACATGTTGAGTATGGTCTTGTTTTCTCTTTTTGTAGTACCATTATGTTGAGGTGTGTAAGGAGATATTACTTCATGGAGAATTCCCTCTTTGATGCAGAATTCTTCAAACTCAACTGAAATGTACTCACCTCCACCATCTAACCTTAGTTGTTTCAGCTTCAACTCACCTTTCCTTTCTACTTGAGCTTTAGATCTCTGAAATTTCTCAAACACTTCAATTTTCCTCTTTATTAGATAGATCCATACTTTTCTAGTATGATCATCAATAAATGTGTGGAAGTATCTGTTTCCAACAATTGAAGTAGCTTCAAAAGGGCCACATACATCACTATATATTAGCTCCAAAGGTTTCTCTGTTCTTGAAGGAACATTTGAAGCAAATGAGTTCCTTGTTTGTTTACTTGTTAGACACTCATTACATAGTGTCTCAGGTGTTCTTATGTGTGGTAATCCTGCCATAACTCCATCCTTGCATAACAACTCTAAGCTTTTGAAGTTTAGATGCTCATACCTCAAGTGCCACAACCACAAATTTTGATCTGTAGCTTCCTTGAGACACTTATACTCACTCATTTGTATCTGTATCTTGAATGTTTTGTTTGATGAGAGTGGTGCTTTTAAGATCTTTTGGGTGTTTTCATAAAAAAAACATTTAGCAAACCATTCTTCATCTCCTTCACATATCATTTTTCCAGTAATTGACAAAGGCTAAGTAGATTATTTTTCATCCTTGGTACATAAAGAACACTGGATATGTATGATTTTCTGCCATAATGTCTTTGAATAAACACTTTGCCAATTCCTTCAGCTAGGACTGAGTTGTGATCAAAAAATTTTACTTTGCTCTTGCAACTTTCATCAACAGTAGCAAACCAATATCTTCTTCTTGTCATATGGTTGGAGCAGCCAATGTCTAAGTACAAGAAGTCAACATTCTCATCACCCTTTTGATCATTCTTTGTAGTTGCCATCAGTAGGCAATTATCATCATCTGAGTCATTGGATTTTCCAGTTTGTGCTAACCTAGCCTCTTCTTTTTTTTCTTTTGGCCACTTATTAAACTTGCATTCAGATGCAAAGTGTCCATAATTCCTGCAATTGTAACATTGCACTTTCTTCTTCTATAACTTCTTTCTGTTTTTTGAGTTCTTGTATGAACTCTTGCTTTGATTATATTCACCTACAGACTTAGTGGCATTACTTGATGAAGATCCTTGTTCATAGGACCTCCATATGCTATTCTGTCCTCTTTCCTTGTTTCTTTTGTTCCATTGACTAGAAATTCTCTTATTGAACCTTATCTAGAATGCTTGATCACCAAGATTATATGGATTCCTATCTTTTAGCCTTAGTTCATGGGCTTCAAGAGATCCTTGCAACTCTTCAATCTTGTATTCTTCAAGATTCTTCGATTCTTCTATTGCCACTACTATATGATCATACTTTGAGGTTAGTGTTTTGAGCATATTTTCAATCACTGATTGATCCTTTATATCTTCCCCACAAGATCTCATCTGGTTTGTGAGTGACAAGATCTTGGTCATGTATTCTGAAACTGCCTCAATTTCATCCATCTGGAGAAGCTCATACTGCCTGCATAGAGTCTGCAATTTCACCATCTTGATCTTTTATCCCCTTCATAACTCTTCTCCAAGTTATCCCAAGCTTGTTTTGTTGTCTCTGCTCTAGCAATCTTCTCATAATTGGCACCATCCACACATTGATAAATGAGGAAAAATGCTTCCTTGTAGATTACTCTTTGAGCTTCAGTGGCATTGTCACCAATTTCTTGGTACCCATTACGCACTATCTCATACACTTCTTGAAATCCAAAGATGACCTTCATTTGGTTTCTCCATCTATCGTAGTTCTTGCCATCAAGAACTGGCAAAGTCATAGCAAAACCATTGATATTTGTCATATTTCTGTTACTTCTTCAATTTCCTACTTCACCTTTTGCTTTTCTTGTTCTTGGATTCACACAGAATCCTCTTCATTTTCTGTTTTACTTCCACAGGTCCCTACTTTGAATCTTGACTCACACATAATCCTTTACAAAGCTCTTGATACCACTGTTGAAGTTGCTGCATCACACATATTATAAATTTGAAGAAAATAAGAATGAATAAATGTGAAGAAAAGATAAGAGAGTTGTAGTATGTGTATATTCCTCTTTATTGAATCTTAGAGAATCTCAGTATTTCAAAAAATTGAATACCTTTTATTTATATTATGATCAACTAACTACTTGCTAAGAATAGTAAACTTAACAACTAACATAATTGTCTGATTAATCGATTAACCACATTCGTTATTATATTATACATGTCATTAATTGATTAACGAGTGATTGAATTACAACTAATTCAATAAGATATACATATTCTTATACCATAAGAGAAGATGTTTAATTATATGAATGATTGATTTAATCGTTACATGACTCTTTTTCCTTATAGAAGATTTAGTTTCCAGTGATATGTATAAAGATTTATGAATGTTTGATACACAATTGCTATTAAAAATATATTGATACGACCAAAAATTTATATCTCATTTATTTTTTTGTCCTCTTTATACATATTTTTATATTTAAGAAGTATATAAAAAGCATGAAAACATTACACACTATTCTAAATTTATTGTATAAAATGCTGAAACTCTAGTTATTTTGTACAGTTTTGCATTATGTTTTAAAATTAGAACTTTAGGGGAAACTCGTCAGGTTTTAGGTCCCGAGACCGAAAGCTATACCAACCTCCCAACCATAATTGTCAATGAAGTAATTATGAATTTATGACCAATTGGACTCAATTCCTTGTGGTTGGTGACAATAACCTGAAAAATTCATTGCATGGTAACTCTAACTGTTTTTTCTTTTAAGATGCATACCAACTTTTCTGCCATATTTTTTGAGAAGCAACAAATTCAATCCAACTAATCAGTGAGAATTTATGAATATTTTATCAGTATTTTTGGAGTTATAGTATCAATATATGACCATTTTTACTATGCAAATTAAGAATTAGTATAAAATTAGTATTTTTTTGTAAATGCAATAAAATAATACTCACGAGTAAACAATGAAATACGTATAATACTAATATTCTTCAATATATTATTTTGGTAAGAATTTTTTATCTTTAATGAGGTTAATTCTAAAGTGAGTATCTAATAGTTATTAATGATTTTAAAAAATGAGACTCCTATTTCTAAAAGTTATTAATGAATTTTATTTTCATCAACAGTCATAAATTTATTTTTAGTTTTTTGTACACTCATTACTATTTATAAAGTAGTTTTTTTTATGTTTTCTTGCACTCTATCAATAATGATATTGACTATTGATTATTTGACTGAACTTAATGTTATGTATGCATTCGAATAATAATATAATGCATTATGATAAAGTGACAAATGAGGTATCAATTTGTTCGAGTTATTTCAAAGAGGACTAGGCAATCACGCTTGTGTGAGTATTGAACTTCTCTTTTTGTTTTTTTTTGGTACAATTAATTGTTTTTCTACTGTATAAGTAAGAAACTAATTCTTTTTGGAGAAGAGTGACTATATCTTCTAACAAATGTCGCATATTGTAATCAAAATTTTGACCTTTTACCTAATATAATATTCAACTATCTAATCGAGTCTTATACTACTAAACCAATATTTTGTTGGTGTGAATAAAGCTTCTTAAATATATTGAGAATGTAGAACTTGGGAAACTAAATATGATTTGACTTCAGTAAACTAGATCTTAAACCAAAATGAAATCATGTGATACAGGAAATGTGCTAAAGTATATGTGACGTAGTGGCATATAAAACCAGTTTTGTCAAGATAATAATGAAGTAAATGGTCTAAAATTCTCTTTCACCTAAGCCCTTTAACCTTCAGGCCCAAATTAAAACTTGTTAAACCCCCACATAGAGTAAATCGGCTCTTCACTAAACTCTAATGTTTTTGGGCTTGGTTTGCATATATGGCTTAAGAGATTGTGTTTGATAATTGCTAACCGATGTGAGATACTTTTAATTTATAACCTTGATAGTGATTTATGGATAGATAATTTTAAGAGTGTAATATATAAAATATTAGTGACAAGATTTATTTATGGTCATCATTCATTTGTATTACTTTTGTTACTTTTGTTTAAGAGCCAATAATATTAAATATGAATAATGATACACTAAATTGTAACAAACTCTTACATTTTCGGTTCATACCTATTTTTTCTCTACCTTTAAAAAATAAATACAGTACATCAGAATAAACCACGAGCCTTAATGAGATGTCTACCAACAAGTAAAATACACTAGAAAAAAGTAATAGTAAAGCTGGTTAAAAGTTGACAACATATACACATGATACTGTAAAAGATGCACGAGTGTAGGACATTCAATCAGTTCTGTATAATGCATTCCAATATGGTTTCTTCTTTTGGTAGTCCATCTTCATTGTTTTCCATTTTTACACTGTCCTTGTTCTTTCCCCACAATACACTATAGAGTCCAATCACCAGCAAAATAGTGCCACCTATACTGTTACAATAAAAGAAAACAATGAACCTCTTTATTTTCCTTAGGACAATGGTTGTCTCAGACCTTTATATGCATACATGTTTGAAGTTAATACTGTATTATATTAGTTGATTATGAAATTGAAAGAATAGAATGTGAACCTTCCCCAATAAATTGATTCATTCCACAAGAGTGCTGATATTGTTGCTGTCATTATAAGAGCTAGAGGGGTAAACATTGCTGTGAAAACTGGGCCTTTCGTCTCTATAGCGCACACTTGCAGCCAGTAACAAATGCCTGTTACAATTACACCCTGCCAATGACAATAAACTGCATTCGTTATGTTTGAGACTTTTTACATTCATAGCAACAATTTAAAAATATATTATTGGTTATTAAGACTTTTTTATATGTTGATTACTATAAAAAAGTTAATAGACGTAAATGCCAACAAATATATGATACAGAAAAGGAGTAAAATGAGAGTAATAATAGTAGGGGATGCTTATGAGTGCGAATGGATCCAAATTTAGTTTAGTAATAACAATTTAATTTAGATCATAAGACACATGCTGAGTCAAAAGATTTGGTTGCATATTTTCTGTTAAATTAATTAAAACTTGTGCTGAACAAGAATTGACTATTAATTGGTTATATGATATAGTTGTGAAAACCATCAAAAATTTGAGCTACAATTAAGACTACGAACTAATTTAAAACTTTGGCTACAATTAAAGTGTGGCCATTGAGGTGTCATATGTCAACAGTTATATGATGCGTATGAAATGATTAAAAGTGGGATGTGGATATGACATTCCCCTATCCCCTAGAATAGAAATGCAACTACATTTGGATAAAAGACTTCCACTAGATTATATTTCTTAAAGATAGGGCACTTGGTAATTATGTTGAAGGAATAACAATGGGCAGCAAAAAGATCAAATCCCAAATAAAGGTCCATGTATCTTTTTTTTTACTACAAATAGTATTTTTTCATCCGAATCTCTTTTGAGTTGTGTAGTTGCCCTCCAACAAATATCGATTTCATAAATCAAATTCTTGATCTTTTGGTCTTTCTAAAAATCTAGCAAAACTTTATCCACCATATCAGTATGAAAACATTGTTGGTTCTAATAGGACATCTAACTTTAGAAAAACAAATTTCTACAAAAGAACAATTTTTGAAGAAAAAGAAAAGGAGAAAAGAACATATCTCTTTTCAATTATTTTTTACGTCTCACTTTTCTTGATCATGTGTTCAAATTTTACTGTTCTTTAAGCATAGTTTCATGTGAGGGGACACATATTAGTTTGGGAGAAAAAAATGTATGAAATCAGCGTATGTCCTACATCATCCATCATTTATATTCAATTATTATTGACTCTTCAAAAAATAATTTAAATGAGTAATAAATAATATAATGACTGCATATAAATCTTTATGCTGACAATGCATAAATATTACATTGTTACTCTATACATTTACCTTTTGATTAGGGTATTGTTTAGGCTTGTTTACATTTTAACTTTTGCAATTTCTAATCAATTTTACTATTCAATTGTTTTTTAAGGCTAGGGATGCAAACATTAGATTATTAAACATACACAGTAAGCCACAGAAAGAAGATGAATATCCCAACCAAGCCTCCATGCTGAAGTATTCCTCTCCATTGCAGCAGCCAAAATAGTTGACTGTATGAAGCTAAAGAAGCATTGCATAACAGTTAGACGAAATTTTGCTGGGTATTGCTTTACAATAAATCCCTGAGACAAGTGCATCAATGAAAAATTTTAGAACCCAAATGCATAAAATAAAAAATAATCATCATCATATTATT
The DNA here is from genome assembly GCF_001865875.1 of Lupinus angustifolius. Classification (NCBI taxonomy): domain Eukaryota; kingdom Viridiplantae; phylum Streptophyta; class Magnoliopsida; order Fabales; family Fabaceae; genus Lupinus; species Lupinus angustifolius. Next base: position 10,344,379 of record NC_032015.1, on the reverse strand, counting down.
CATAACTTGTGTTAGGTTATGATGGCAAGTATTGATACAATGAACAATGATCACATGTCTCAAAAAAATTATATCTCCATTTCTTCAATTAATCAAATTCCAACATGTAATATAAGCTATGCTATCCTCAAGTGTAATTGTGCAACATGTGATATAAATTAGTATTTTAAAGAAAAAAGATACTATTAATTGATAAATAAATGGATGATTTGAAAACAACCCATCTTAAGTCCTTAAAAGACTAATGATATAAACTATAGTTAACTCTTCATATAATAATTATTCTGAGTTTTATAGTCTAATTATTAAGAAAATAGTTTATATACTGACATTTTAATTTTTTTTTTTACAATGTCAATATATAATCTAACATTTATATATTAATTAAAATTAACTCTTAAATAAAAGTAAAACACATATATTATTAATGATATTTTAGCGATATATATATAAAATTTACACTACCATTTATGTTGAGTTAATCATATATAATTAGTGACATATCACGTATAGTTATTCCTTAGGGGTATTATACCTAAAATGAAAATCTTACCTGCAAAATAAGCCATAAGGACCAAGAAGTATTTGCAGAGAGCATCATGAGGGAGCCTCTAATACAATCTCCTTTTGAGTGGACCATTGTTAATGAGTGAGAATTGTGCTTCTGATTTTCTGGAATCATGAAATGTAGAGAAGGCCCTTTCACTAATACATATATTATTGCCCCAGCAAGGCTTAGAATAGAACCCAAAATCTTTGCTAGTCCATGGGTATGCTTTATAGAAATGCTTTCCACCCTGTAATTTCCAAAAAGTAAATCATTTTCACTAAATAAAAATCAGGATTTCTCATAAGTCTCAATTTTATTTTATATAAATGGTTATTTAATTTCCTTGTTAATTACCTGATAAAAACAGCCATGATAAAAGTAATGGCAGGGACAGTGTTTGTTGCAGCAGCAGCAAATGTTGCAGTGGTATAATTGATTGAAACATAGTAAAGGTTTGAACTTGCTGTTAACCTATTTGCACATGCACATTCAAAGAGTGTTATTGGAATATTGGTTATGTCACTCTCCCGTAACCTATTCCCCAATAGTTAAGCTTAGTTGGTAGAGTGAGGGATGAGTCATTAAGCCTTAGCGCTTGACTTTAAAAAGAATGAAAAAAATCTTGACTGTAAAAGGAAAAAAATATCTAGGAACATAATTTAGTATTTTCACTTCCATATTTGCATTGACGTATGAAGCACCTATACAATACCAGTATCGGATATATATCCGATATATTGATACGTATTTTCTTGAAAATGCAGATACAATATATTTAGGATGCACATAATATGTACATAAAATATAATAAACATATAATAATTATTATGAATTTCTAAATATGGAACATATTTTGAAGAAATTCATATTATCAATTTGTCATAAGATGATCAATCTCATTTGATCCATGATCAACATCATACATAGGCATTTCCTATTAATTCTCTATGCAATGCTATTGTATGGTATTTTGGGTGTTTAGGAGGTATGGGCAAAACATTTTAAGGGTATTGGAGAGTATCCGGAAAGTATCGATAAATTATTTATTTTTCAAAAATATAATTTCGATATGCTATGGATACATATCAATGAAGTGTCGGAAAGTATCAGTGTCGGATACGTGTCGAACACGGATACATAAAATTATTGAAATATCAGTGTTTCATAGGTATTGACAATATAATGTTTAATGTTCAGAATAATTTTAAAATTGCAGTTACAGTTACTATTATTATGATTGTCATATCGTGAATTTTTTTTATGATTAGAAAAGTTACGGTCTAATATATAGCCTAAATATGGTCTAACGTGATTGCGTTATATTCAAATATGATCGTATCATTGTGATTTGGTATCCAATCATAACTGCATGGTGATGTAACTGTGGAACTCATTGCAGCCACAATATTGCTGCTGTCATGAGGTCCACATAAATGTTTGCTACCTATAATGTCTTGGATCAAGTAGAATTGCCTCTCGTGGAAGATGTTTGTAAAAAAAATTGCCTCTCGTGGAAGATGTTTGTAAAAAAAATTGCCTCTCGTGAAAAAAATGGTCTTGGATCAAGTAGAATTGCCTCCGGTGAAAAAAAATTGTAAAAACAAGTACGGGGGCCAAGAAAGAGATATCCATACCCAACCAGGGAAACCAGGAACAATTTGCACAACAAGTTGCATGAAATGGGAGCATCATGCTTACTGAAAAAATTAACAAACAAATAAGCCTAGTTTATAGCCAAGGATGTAGAAAACTAGAAAAGAGAAAATGGTGTGGTTTTTGTGAATGTAAAAGTTGAGTGAACCTGTCAAAGTAAGCAAATGGAGATAAGGCAAGTGATGCAAAGGCTTGTCTATAAACAACAAACACATAAGGACTCATTCCCTTAGAAATTGCTGCCTTAGACAACAAAGCCAAGCCTGAATATACAAACTGAACAAAGATCATTGCAACATAAGGCTTATTTCTTTCCAAACTCACCATACAGCCTTGTAAAATCTTCATTTTGTGATACTTCAGATCAATTAATTATGACCTCCAAACCACAGAAAACTTGTACAATATATAGAGTTTTGAACACTATGTTATTGGATTTATGCTTTCCTTTAATTGCTATGCACTTTATATATATCTTGACATCAAAGTGACATGAAATCAGGCCCCTCCAATGGAAAAGTTTAATCATAAGGCACTAGTATCATTTTCAGTAAGGACTAATTAGACCATGCTTGATTTCACTTTTGTATAGCAGAGACAGCAATATAGCAATTGAGAGGACAAGTATGAGGTTATATGCTACCAATATAGCATAACCAAGAGGAACCTTTCATTAGCACTAAATTAGGCATAGTGCAAGGAACCAATCATTCAGTTTAGTTGTTAGGTGTATACTGTAGAAGTGTAGTACATACAGATAATAACTGATTTTAACTTTGGCATGGCCCTCAAGAAAAAAGTTACATGAACATAAAGCCTGAACATACAATACTTTGAACTGAAATTCAACTTAATCAAACAAAAGTGATAAAAAAGGAGTAAATGCTTCCCACTTGATTGAAGAGGAATTAATGTGTAGAGAGAACCAGCTATATTATATTAAGATGAAAAAGGAGCAAATGCTTCCGAAATGTAACATATATTCAAATAGTTTATATTATATTAAGATGATTATATATCATATATTTTTGTGTGGTAGTAAATTACTATTTTTAATTACAAGTCATAGGCACTTTTGGTCTTTGTCTCCCTAAAAGTTAATCAGGGTCTTCCCTTATGTATGACCCAATGTACTTAGTCTTGCATAAAAGACTCGCACTCGGGTGAAAGATCATTAGAAATTCAAATGAGTGAAAGTATCATCAGTTATCTTCATAACAATACATAGTTAAAAATATTAATAAATACAAAAATAAATATTTACTTTTAGTACTTTGAGGTGCGTTTGATTTGTTAGGTGATGAGAAATTTTTTAGCAAGAGACAAAAAAAAATGACTTAAAAGGATGTTCTATCTAGTACTATGCTTTTACCTATCTATTATTTTTCTTTTTTAAAGCCTCAATTTCTGTTATTCGTGAACTTGATAAAATTCAAAGGCATTTTCTTTGGAGTAGAGGAGAGGAGAGTAAAGACATCCATTAGGTGAGTTGGAAAAAGCGTGCAAGTCTTAAAGACAAAGGCGTCGGGTCTAGGGATTAAAAATATGTATGTGTTCAATATGTCTTTATTCTAGATATGCTGATGATGGGGTGCTTCACAGAGGTGAGGTTGGTGACTTTGAGTGTTTTAAGAGGGGTTCATCATGATGGAGATATCTAGGTAAACTTAGCAAAAAGAGCATGAGATCAGGAATGGGTGGTTGAGTGAGGGTGTCTGTAGGAAGTAGGATCTGGCCAATCCATTTTTTCTGGACAGATTGGTGGGTGGGGGATTGTCTTAAAAATCATTTTGAAAGATTGTTTCAGGTGACTTTGGACAAAAATGCACATATTAGCTCACTGGGAGAATGGAGAAATGGGGCTTTGTGTTGGAATCTCAAATGGCATAGGAGCTTATTCTGTTGGAGAAGTTACTCTCCATCCGAAATCCATAGAGTAAACACGGAAGTCCTTATGACCATGACTTTGTTCCGAAAGCCGAATATTTATGCCCATACATAAACCCGAATGGAACAACCATGGTCCACACCGAAGAAACCCCAAATGAGTTCATGGTGAAGATGAAGAACATACCTTGTTGAGCCATTTCCGGAATCTCGAAGGTATGAGGGTGCGATGATCTTCCAGATGATAGAGCGCCGAATGGTTTTCCTTTAGTTTCTCTCTAGAGGGGAATGAGAGAATCCTTAGTTTCTTGAAAGTGTTTTTGTGTTGAGGTTAGTTGGAGGAGGCTTATCCTTATGCCTTATAAGCCTTATGGATGAGTGGATAGTGTTATCCCATCATGGATAACACTATTTTCATCCTACCTTATTCTCCTCCACCTTTACACTTGAAAACTTGTTGCTCTACAAATGGGGACCATAACCCATAAAAGTAACCCCGTAGTGGTTACTACTTTAGTTGCAATAATTCTGATTCAGTCCCTTCATCAAATCAGAAATTGCCTGAAGGTATCTACACTTATTATTATTTCATGACACATATGCCCTTAGCCACCAAATTAATTACTTAAGATCATTTTATATTTTGGCTAATTACATAATGGCCATAACACAATTATAGAATTATATTTGTGACCCATAAATTGTCAGAAATTCCAACAATAGAAAGCCAAGATGCATGAAAAGGGAACTTTGGGAACAAGGAGAAGTCAAAGACCTTTCCAAAGCTCTGGAAGAAGCAAGAATTGTACAAGACCTTGATGATGGATGGATTTGGTCTCATGACATAGGTGGTTTCTACTCGGTTTATAATGCTTATCACGTACTTCAAAATATGGATAGTAATAGTGAAATAATTGGCTTCTTTAAAAGGTTGTGGGGTTGTAATGTTCCATCAAAGATGAGGTGCTTAGTGTAGAAAATGTCCTTAGATTGGATGCCAACAAGATTAAATCTTGCTAGACGTGGATTCCTAGATGCTCAAGCTTCATCAAGGTGTGCGTTTTGTGATGTCATGGATGAACTCATAGATCATTTGTTCTTCACTTGTGCTAACTCTTCTAGTGTTTAGCAAAAACTTTACTCATGGTTTGGTCTTGCTTCTATTATCCCCAATGATGCTAAGAGCAATTCCCTTTCTCATATAATCGAATATGCTTTGGATAGAGAAAAAGACTAAACAATAGTGATGTCCCTCTAGTTCGATACTATTTAGCCTTTATGATTGGTGAGGAACAAAGTTATATTTGAGAACTCTACCGTCCATCTAGATGAGGTAATGAATTTAATTTATCTTCACTTTTGAAACCTTCTCGATGCTCGTTTTTTGGTTTTTGTTTCTCTTTTGTGGAATGGGTTTTACATGTTTTACACCCTTCTAGTTGTCTATTTGCTATAACATTAAATTGACTATGTGAAAAAGAACACCACTTCTACTAATCGCTTTTATTTATATTATTGAATTATTTTGTAGATAAAGAAAAGGAAGGAAACATTGAGAAATTAAAGACTATGGAAGAGTTTTGTTCACACCACGATAACGAAGGAAAGATCCTTAAAAGATAACTCAGTTGATAGAATTCCAGGATATAAAGTGTGACCAAAGGAGAGAACCCATCTTAATATTATTTTTGGCACTCCAATGGGCAAAATTGTGAGGAAGGAGGACTTTCTAAAAAAAGTTATCACGTTTGAGACGATAATTTCATCTCTAATGCTTAAGAGCTATAAAAATTGCTCTCACACGCACACAATGTAAAATTAGATATTTATAGTAATGTTAAACAGTATAATTTATAGATGAAATTTCTTCCTCTAACACTAAACACATGCTACAATTATAATTTAACTTATTCTTTCTTCTCACCTCCCTTTCTTTTTCCTTCCAACAAACAACTAAAAATCCCAATTTTTTCTACTATTTTTCTGTCCTTAATCTTTATTCCTTTCACTTTATTTCCTCTTATTTTCTTTCACAAACAAAAAAAAGGTTATGTGGTGAAGTTGAATTTCTCCACGGCCCTGACCCGCACCATATACCAGTGGGAGGGAAAATTTACATGAATAGTGTAGTCAAATTACACTATCATACATTTGGTGTATGTTTGAAAATATTTATGGAACTAGTGCAAATTTAGTGAAACTCGTGGATGAGGTCCACAACTTTGGAGAAGTCATGGACTAGCAATATGAGATCACTTTATTGTGTTAGAGTTGACCGAAATCGTGGTCCCCATCCACGACTTCCATGGCAATGTCATGAACGTACAACACGACATTCAAGTCATGTATGATGTGCACGAGATCCAAACAAGATATATACTCCTCCACCCCAGCTCAAATCACACCGAACGAAGAAAATAAAAATTGAGACAAATTTAAGAAGTGTCATTATACAATGTAAGTAAAAATATTGTTTTGTTTTTAATTTCATTTACTTGTTTTAATTTTTATTTAATGTTACTCCATGTTTATATGTAGATGATCATTATTACAGATATTGTTAACAAGTTTAATGATGAAGAAGACATTGAGGTATGTGGTAGTGATGATGATGATATTCAGATTGTCACTAGTAAACCCGTTAGCATAACATATACTACTCCTTCATCTTTTTTCGTTAACATTGACTATCAGTTTGGACAAGATTTTCCATATAGAAGTAGTGACATAAGTAATGATCTGTTTGTTGATATGGAATTTGATTCAAAGGAAGCAACAATAAATGCTATAAAACAATTTCATATTAGGAATTCTGTTGATTACGATGTGGATGAGTCTAAACCATATAGATATGTTGCAAAATGTAAATATTATGGTGCTGGGTGTGAATAAAGAGTTCAGGCATCGAAAAGTATGAAGCGTGATATTTTGGAGATTAGAAAAATTAGTGGAAGACATACTTGTGTATCCACTAATATTTCTCAATATCACACAAAATTGAACTCATCATTCATCGCAAACTATATTATTCAATTAATATCTGAAGAACATGGTATACCAATTAAAGCATTAGTGAAAGAGGTAGTCACTCGTTTTGGTTATACAGGGACATATAGGAAGACTTGGACTGCTAAACAAATAGCAATATCCCAAATTTATGGTGAGTGAGAGAGATCGTACAAGGAGCTATATCGTTGGTTGAATGCTGTCCAATATTATGCATCAAATACAATTGTAAGATATTCAACATCTAACCATGAAGAACATATTACTTTAATTCTTAATAGGGTATTTTGGGCTCTCAAGCTATGCATTGAAGGGTTTGCTTTTTGCAAACCAATCCTTCAAGTGGATGACACATTCTTGACATGAAAATTTACTAGAACGTTGCTAATAGCTAGTTCACAAAATGGTAATAGACGTATATTTCTAGTAACATTTGCCATTATGGAAGGAGAGACCAAAGAAGCATGAGAATGATTTTTCTTCAATCTTCGGACATATGTTACCCTCAACCGAAAATCTGTATAATATCAGATAGGGTACAGGTTTGTTGGGTGTACTTCATAATGAGCTCCCACAATGGTGTAATGCACAATCTGTATATTTCTTCTGTCATGTTGCTCAGACGGATACTTATCCACATACATACACTCAAACTCAGACGGATACTTATCCGTAGGCATACACTCAAACCCCTTCTCAACAACAACATCAACAACAACACTTGGGGTTTGATGATTTTGGAGCAATGGGTGACTACTCATTCTCTAACATAGCATCTTCTTTACAATTTCAAGGAATGCCATCAATATTTAACACAACTTCAAATACTCCATTGTTGGCATTCAACTCTCAACAAATTATCAGCCGACAATGCCTTCACAACCTGACGAAGATGATGACGAAAAAGATGAGGAAGAGCCACAACTGGTTAGAAGTGGAAGTGCACAACCAAGACAACACCAATCATAACAACTAAGAGTCCAACCACCTCGAAGGAGGAAAACACCTAGATGTGGAACATCATATCATAGAAGCCATTAGGAATTTGTATTATCGTTATTTTGTTTTTTAAATGTAATCATTTTCCAATTCGTACTACAATACCAATTTCATTTCCATAATTTAGTCTTATTATTTTAATTTATGCATTTCAATTTTAAACCACTAAAATAATAAATCTTAAATAAAATCAAAATCAAATTCAAATTCAATTTTAAAACACTAATTTATGCATTTCCTAAAACTAACACTTTAGTAAAATTATCGAATTCAATTTAATCTAACTATTTTTAATTTAAACATATTATTTTTATACACTAAAAAAATCATAAATCTTAACTTATTTTAAAACTTATACTATACTCAATAAAACTAACCCTAAAACTACACGACAACAAAAGTCGTGCTTCTCGTTCACGATTTCACTGCAGGAGAGGGAAAACCACATAATCTCGTGTACGGGATGCACGAGATCACTTGAATCTCGTATTGCTGGTCCATGACTTCTCCAAAGTCGTGGATCTCATCCACGAGTTCCATTAAATCTGCACTAGTTTCGTAAATATTTTCAAACATATACCAAACATGTGATAGTGCAGTTTGACTATACTATCCACGTAAATTTTCCCAATTGGAGTTGCATTATAGGGGACCACATCCATTGTGTCATTTTTGTACCACTATATGTACCATTAATTTTGATTGGTTGAAAAAATTATTTAAGTTAAAATTTTAATTATTAAATACTTTTCTGGCCAATCACACTTCTTAGCACATGGAGTGACACAAAGCTGTGGGATAACGCAATGGGACATATATCTTGTCTCATTTTTTGTACCACTCTATGTACCATTAATTTTGGTTAGATGGAAAAAATTATTTAAGTTAAAATTGTAATTATTAAATACTTTTATGCCAATCACACTTCTTGGCACATAGAGTGATACAAAGCTGTGGGATAACAGATGTGCTCTCGTATTGAGATCACATCTGTTGTCTCATTTTTTGTATCACTCTATGTACCATTAATTTTGTTTGGTTGAAAAAATTATTTAATTTAAAATTGTAATTATTAAATACTTTTCTGACCATCACACTTCTTGACATATTGAGTGGTACAAAGCTGTGGGATAACAGATGAGCTCCCACATTGGGACCATATCCATTGTCCTATTTTTTATACCACTCCATATACCATTAATTTTGATTGGTTGAAAAAAATTATTTAAGTTAAAATGAATTGAACTTGCCTTCGGAATTGAAGGACAATAGGAGTTATCAATCACATTAACCCCCAACACCATTTGTCAGCACCACTATAACATAGTTGATTGACTAATAATTGGGAACGCATTTGTTGTCCCAATTTTTATACCATTATCCTAATTGTTTAAAAAAATTATTTAACTTAAAAATATAATTATTAAATATTATTCTAACTAATCATATCTCTTGATACATGGATTGATACAAAAGAGTGAGATATTAGATGTGGACCCTAAATAATCACTAAACATATCACCTCTCATTTTCAGTCTATCCACTGCAACAATTTCCATTAAAGGAAAAAAAAGTTGAACAGAAAAAAGATTCACTACAAATATCAGATAATCTGCACGTGACAGAATTTAGAGTGTAAGTGCGGAGAAAATGGGGTAAGACCAACTAAAATAGTAGAAATTGTGCAAATATCAATGGTCTATATCTTTAATTCCTAGTTTTTTTGGCGAGGAATTTCGTAATTTCCCACAAGAAGTTTTGATTCATTCTTGTTATCTGCATAAACAACTAGTAACTATCTTTATACTTATTTGAAAAAGGAATACTACTAGGCTTATTAGAATATACTTTTTTATTGTTTTAAGACTACTGTGTAATGAAAATGATGTGTAAATCAATAAAAAAAAGATATATTGTTAATATGCATATTTACAAAGTGTAATTTAACTCTCTAGTTAACTCAATTTTTTGCAAATGTAGCAGCCTAAATCATAAAAATGAGGGTGACCTTATTAGTTGAGTTTAGAAGAGAAATAAAAAACTTTAAAATTATTTTAAAAGTATATTTTATGATAATAAAAAATTATATTTCCTTCCGAACCTTAACTCACAAACAAACCCTAAAAGTTTAGTTATAAGTTGGTTATTGAAGGGTAACAGAAAGAAAATGAAGATTTAACCATAAAATACATAGGTTCAAATTAACCTTCTTTTTTTATTCTTTCATCTAAAAATTACTCACAATCAATACATAATAGTCTAGTTAGTTAATAGAGGTGTGAGAAATTGAGCATGAACACTTAAGTCCAAACCTAGGCAACTACACTCACCTCCCCCGCGTTAAAAAAAATTAAAATGACCATAAAAACCAGCTTAATTGTATAAAATATCTCTTGCTATTGTCGCTAAACTCACCCAGAGTAGTAGTAATGATAAAATCGGTTAACTCTAGAATTTCATAAGCATTCGTGATCCGCCACCAAATGTGGACTTTATCTAAAGTTTGATTGAGAAAGTAATTTACTGTGTCTCAAGATTAACAACACGTGGTCAACTTGATGAATGGACCTCATTGTAGTGCTTGGTGCATATTCTAATTAGTGTATCATTTGTTACCATGTAGATCATACTGAAGAGTCAAGCATTAGATGAGATAATAACATGTAGTTTTTTATTTTTTTAATGATTGATATTTTAAATTATTTTTAATTCAAGTTTTTTTAAACTCATAAAATTAATTTGGGCATTACATTAATGTACTTGAGTATCCAGTATCCCAATTCCATTTGTTACTACTGATATGATTATGGACAAACTCAACCAGTTTATTTGAAAAAAAGTTGTGCGTCCATGTTTAACAAATTTTTTTTGTTAAGCAAAATGCATTAAATTTAACATAATAGGTGCTAACCCAATATAAAATAAAGATCAAAAGTTGATCATTTTAGAAGAAAGCAAAATACAAGATTTTGGATCATTACACCAATTAGCAAAATTAAGGATGTAGTAGCTACTTTTGATAAAAACTAGGTTCAAGATCTAGCTTGGATCAAATCTATAATATGAACATAACTCAAAAACTTACCTAAAAAAATAAATCATTTCGCATAATCCAAATAGACCAAACAACAACAAACCAAATCATCCTCCAGAGTTTTGATCCTTTGATAGTAGACAAAACATCATCATGCATATTAAAGCAATCAAGTAAAGATTGGGATTGAAGTTGAGACTTGAAACCAACAATAAACTCATTTCTAGACAGCAGAAACAAAATCACAAGATATAAAATGATGCTCAATAGATTCAGTGGTTCAAGCAAATAGCACACTTAAGTTCATCAACATTAAGAAGAACTTGCCAATTGGAAAGTTCCAACTTAGAGGGAAGCCTAAGTCTAAGTAATTTCAACACAAAGCAAGAGATTTTTGATGGGACATAGTCAATCCAACATTTATTTAAAATAGTACCTAAAGGTGAAAGGCTTTGATCCTCTTGGATGAGATAAGCGGATTTTATAACATATTTCTCAGATGCATGTAGACTCCAACTCCAATTGTCCTCAATGTCCTTTTTGTATCCATGTGGCAAAATTAGATCATACAAAATTTTGACCAAAATTTCCTCTCTATCAAACAGATCCCTTTATCATTTGACCTCCCAAGACCACTTATTGTTAATCCAAATATCATAATCCACCACTATTGTCATTCTATTCAAAGCTAATGCAAAAAGTCTTGGAAAGATTTTTTTCAAACTCTGGATCCCTACCCAAATATTCATCATGGAAAGAATTTGCAAATCATTCCCTAAAGTCTTCCTAATGTTCTCATCAAACCTACTCCTACCATTTCGATGAGGACAACCAACTTTACATAAATCCTTCCACCACCTAGAAGTGAATCTATTAGACATGTTACACGAGATAACTTCTCAAGTTATTAAATTTTATTTTATTTCATACTTAATTATCAATTAGCTTATTAGTTAGTAACTTTATAATGATAAAAAATTCTGATTCAGTTTAGCAGCTGAGTTTATCTCTCCTAGCTTCTAACTTTTTAATTTGCTCAGAAGTTCTAACCAGCTTGTAAGCCTTTAATTAACTGATTAGCTAATTGCACTAGATTTTTTTAGTACAACGGTAAGGGTGAAACCATTCAATCTCACCTAAAAAATGCAATGAGGTTATTAAGATATGTTTGACAAGATTCCTTAGGCCAAGTTAATGGGTAATATGATAGAGGCATAGAGCGAGTGATCATAGTATAGGACATTCCATATCTGAGCTATATCCGAAAGAAACCAGTGTATTGAAATAGTTCAATAAAGCATTGAATAGTTTAACATTCACACGTTTTTATTTCTTTTTCAAATTTATGGTAGTGATCCTCTAGTGAATGGAAACCCATACTTGAGATGTAGGGTCCACCACCAACACCAAAGCCTTCAACCATTTCTCTCAAGTCTCAAGACAATTCTCACAATGAAGGTAGCTAGCTATATACATCAAAAGAAAGTTGTCTGGCAAAAGAGGAACAATTTTCATGTGCTCAAATTATGAGTTATTGTGACACCAAAAAATCCATCAACAAATTACTGTTCTTTACATCCAAGAGGCTCTTACTTAAGGAGAATCAGATAGAGTAGTTGTACATAGCCTTACTCCACAAGCGAAGACTATTTCTAGGCAACAAATTACTTTTTTAATACAAAAAATGTATATATTGACAACATATAAATTTTCGTTAGTGTATAATTCATCATTCATATTTAATTATTATTGACTCTTCAATAAAAGTACTACAAATGAATGGTAAACAATATAATGAGTGTATATCAATATATAAATATTTATACTGACATTGTATAGATATTACACTCTTTTTAATATCTCGAAAATTTGAAAATTTGAAATGCCATATAAATCAATATTATAAAACCCGAGCAAGACGTCAAACCGGAAGAGGTCTCGTATTAGGTTTAACCGGTCAAACCGTTTGGTCTGACCGAATGATTTTATACATAATTAATACTCTTTATTTATTGATATATAATTATATATAAATGTAAAATTTTATATAATTAATAATCATATATAATTTTTTTTTGCACAACAAAGGAAAGCAGAATTCATTAAGACAACACAAGGGGTGCTAACCTATGAAGCACGGATTCGCCAAATACCCTCGCGTATCGGTATCCGACACGTATCTGACATGAATACGTTCAGATTCGCGAAGGATACGTGTCCATAGAGTATCCAAAAATAAAAAAATAAAAAAATACATCAAAACACGTATCAGATTCGTTTTCAATAAAATATAGGATATATAAATTCGTTTTCAATAAAATATAGGATATAAAGATTCGTTTTTATGATAAGATAGATTTGTTTTCAATAAACACTCACTTATTTAAAGGTCACATCATACCAACTTACCATCACACCACATTGACCCTCGAATAGCTGGTACTTTCCGATCCATAACGTCGTCGGTCGGTGCTTAGTATTACTGCCTCTACCGCCATAGGTATGTTGTGAAGAGCAAACAAAAAAAGGCTTACCTTTCTTACTTCATAGTTTTTTTCCGCTTAGTATGTTTTTAAAGAGAAGAGAATGTGTGAGTATTAATAGAGAAGATAAATAAAGGGCTTGCCTTTATTTCTTAACAGAGAAGAGAAGAAAGAGGGTAGGAGAGAATATTTTGATTTACACTTATAATTTTATCATATTTTATATATTTTTTATTAATTTATACGCGTATCCCTGAACGTATCGTATCCTACATTTTAGAAAAAATGCGTGTCGACGTATCGGATACGTATCGTATCTGATACACGTATCCGTATTTGTGCTTCATAGGTGCTAACCCAACAAACAATCAAAAATTACCAATATAGTAATAAGGATCAACGTTCCAGCAAGAGAAGGAAAGTAAACTATTATAACAAGTAGAGAAAAACCACAACCAAGATCTAAGCTTAATCAACTCAAGAATCGACAAATAACTACACTCCTTACCATTAAACACAGAGTCATTCCTCATCAACCAAAGTGACCACATCACAACACACCATAACATACATCACAGATTAGAGCCTTTCTTCTTCTTCCAAACACTAATATGAAGCTTAAAGAGATCACAACAATTCCTAGGAAGATCAACTTTAAACCCAATCCAATCACAAAGTAAAAACAGATGATCAATAGTTTCCGCTGAAGTAGCACAAAACAGACAATCCACATCAACCAAAATAGATCTTCTCTGCAATTCATATCTAGTAGCAACTTTCCCCTTTAATACTTTCCAGACAAAACAAGAATTTTTTTAGGGTAAACAAGAAATCCAAACCTTTTTCAAAAACAAATCTACAGCAGACACCGATCTCTGCAATTGCGCCTCATAAGCAGACCTCACGGAATACACCCCTGTTGAGCATAAACTCCAACCCCACGAATCCAATCTTCCTTGTTGACACGAAAAAGGCATAATAAGGTCATACAATTGCCTCTCAAGAACTTCTTCCTACACAAATAAATTTCTCCTCCACTTCAAGGACCACACCCAATTCCCATCATCCCAATAACCACAGTCACAAACAGAGCAATTAACATCCAGAGCCACCAAAGACAGCCTCCTAAAGATATCACAAAATCTACTCATACCACACCAAATGTCCAACCAATAATCATATATAATTATATTGAAGTAATATCTCTTTATCTTTTTTTGGACTGAAGTGAAACAAAAGATTAATTAATCGCTGACCGTCCAGTTTACTTCCGTGTTAATCCGGTTTAACCGGGTTTAACACAGTTGGACCATAATTTATCCGGTTCAAAGCAGTTCAACCCTCACTTAGTTAATACGGTAAACCAGAGCCACTTTCAAGTCCGGTTAGCTATCAAACCGGTCGAACCGTCCAGTAAAGTCTGGTTCTCACAACACTGATATAAATAGAGTATGAATAGAACAATTTACTACAAAATAGTTGCAATCTGTGCTCTTCATGATGTTCTAGCTGAAACTAACAAAAATTACCCTTCCACTAATGGTCTTCTACTATATATCAGATTTAAAACATGTGTGCTTTAACAGTTAATGAATGAAGATATCCTTTATCCATTGGTGTTCATGGTGTATTGGCCCAACTAAAATGAGTTATTTAATTGAATTTTTTTATTTATAAAAAACATAAATTAATATTTTATATTATTTTAGAAAATGCTATTAGTTAGAGATAGATGTATATGGTCTTTTTGAGACAGAGGATCCATGTCCAACACTTAATGATGTTTGGATACTGTTCCCAACTTCCAACGACCTGTTATCTAATATTAAGGTGGGTGGATCCTCCGTAGCTGCACTCTTTGCAGCCCTGGCTAATTTTATCTATAGATTGGTCTACTCTCATAAGGATTAAGTGGCCATTGTTTAAAGAGAATTAATTCAGTTGAATGCAAGATCAATCAATTGAGCCTAAGATTGGTATAATAAAATTGACTACAAAGAGATGCAGGGAAAGAAGATTCAAATTGCATGTTCAGGCTTGTCAATTATGATGTTTTGATAATATAAGGAGTTGGGTATGTATGAAAAGATATCTGCTAGCTGAATATTGTCAATAAAAAATGGCATGTCAACTTAAAATTTTAAACTTTTATTATTATTATTGTTTATGATTTATTATTACTTGTGTGAGACATTATATGAATCATGAGATAACATATATTTATTCGGTATGTAGAGGTTATAAATTGCAGGTAAATTGGTTAACGGAAAATGCAGTATCATGTAGCCCTGTCAAAAATGTACTAAATTTACCGTAGAGAATTTGGTGTAGAAAAATAGGAGGAAAATGTGTAGGTCTATTAAATTTCTAGTGTAGAAAGTGGAAGAATTTGATTACAATATACCATAAATGAGATTTTCTCTACCAATTCATACATGACAACAACTCTTGTCGATTCCTTGTATTAATTCATTTGTCAAAATGAGAATCGATCAAGGATAATTGATTCATTCAACTAGTCTAGTATGTGCGTTCTTACAAAACTTGTATCCATCGTTCATCTATAAAAACGAGAATAAAATAGCAAAAGTGAGTCTTTCAACTACTCATGATGAATATAAGCTCTTACTTACTCTAGCTTCATCTACATCAAAACATCATTTTCTTTACCAATCTAGATTTATCAAATTGAAAATAATTGGGTTCATATTTT
This sequence comes from Lupinus angustifolius, assembly GCF_001865875.1. NCBI lineage: Eukaryota > Viridiplantae > Streptophyta > Magnoliopsida > Fabales > Fabaceae > Lupinus > Lupinus angustifolius. The sequence continues at coordinate 10,328,054 of NC_032015.1, read as the reverse complement.
ATAAGAGTGAGTTTGAATCCAATTATAGATGGCACTGCGGCTTTTATGAAACATGCCATGACAAAAATAAATCATTATCTTTAAGTAGATTAAGCATGTGTTCTTTTCTTAGTGCGATACTGTTGATTGGTACTGATTATATCCATTAGTTTCCCCAATGCCCTACCACTACATTCTCCATGAAATACACTATTAACAATATCTATATATAGTATAAGTTAAAATGGAAGCTAATCACCATCTTCATCATCAAATTATAGAGATCAGATGATAGAAATATCTTTACCAATTTGTAATTAATTAATAAGAACATGGTAAAAAGTAAAGACGGTTTTGAACGTTAAAAGAGTAATCAATGTTCACACTAGCTAGACTAAGAATATATATGAGCCGAGTCAAATTAAGTATTTGAGGTTCAAACTTTATGAGAAAAGAATGAAGAGAGATTGAGTGAAGAACAAGAAATGAATAACCTCTTTGAAGAACTTTTATTGATTTATGAAGAGTGAATTGAAAAGTTAAAGATCACAAACAAGAGAGAGCTATTTATAGAAGGTATGAATAACTAACTAAAATAGGAAAGTGCACAGAAAACACATGCAAGAAGAAAGAAAAGCATAAAAGGTGAAGAATGTTAGTTGCATTGATGGTCTGCTAAGTGCTCTGCTTCTGCTTGTATGTGTTCTGCCTCTGGTGCCTCTGTTTTGGCTAATCCCCCCCCCACCCCCCCATAAGCTGGAGCACATAGATTTATGAGACCCAACTTGAGATGAATTGCAGAATAATCCTTTACCCCAAGAGGCTTTGTGAGAGAGTCAGCCAATTGTAATTTGCTTGAGATAGACAGTAGTTTTAGAGTCTTCTAGAGACAAGCTTCTCTCACAGTATGGCAATCCAGCTCATTGTGTTTTTTTCCTTCATGAAACACTGGGTTTGAGGCAATATGAATTGCTGATTGGTTGTCACAGTAAAGAGTGGGAGGATGAGTTGATTTGATGAGCAAATCGTGTAGCAGATAAGTCAGCCATTTTATTTCACAGTTGTGGTGGCCATGGTCTTATATTCGACCTCACATGAACTTCTGGCCAGAGTCTTTTGCTTTTTTTGATTTCCAGGAAATGAGTGACCTACCCAAGTAGATACAATATCCAGTTACTGATCTCATGGTGTCAGGGCAAGATGCCCAATCACTGTCACTGTAGGCCTTGAGGTGAATGTGTGAAGTGGAAGGAAAGAACAAGCCCAAGGCTGGATTTCCATTGAGATATCGAAGAACTTTGAGTGCTACATTGTGATGAGCAGTTGTTGGTGTGGCCATGGATTGAGCAAGTTGATTTATCACAAAAGTTATGTCAGGTCTGGTATTGGTGAGATAGATGAGTCTCCCAATGAGCCTCCTATAGGCAGGAGTATCAGAATAGAGGGGACTAGGATCTTGGTGTAAGTGAGTGCCAAAAGTCATAGGGGTTTTAGAAGGTTTACATCCTAGCAACCCAACATCTAAGATCATTTCCAATGCATATTTCATTTGGTTTATTGAGATCCCAGATTGTTGTCTTGCAATTTCAAAATCTAAGAAGAACCTGAGGTAACCAAGGTCCTTTACCTTGAAAGCAGAGTCCAGTAGATGTTTGATTGAAGTAAGTTCTTCAAGGTGATTACCAACAAGAATAATGTCATCCACATACACAAGGATGATGGCTATGAGTCCTAAAGGCATATGCTTTGTGAAGAGGGAGTAATCATTTTCTGATTTGGCATAACCATGTTGAGTGAGAAAATTGGATAGCTTTGAAAACCATTCTCTGCCTGCTTGTTTGAGACCATAAATGTATTTCTGTAATTTGCAGACCTGTGATGGAGACTGAGAAGGAAGACCAGGAGGGGTTAGCATGTAAACCTCTTCCTTCAAATCACCATGAAAAAAAGCATTGTTGACATCCAACTGCTTCAAATGCCAATTGTGAATTGATGCTAATGCTAGGACTAACCTAACTGTACTGACCTTGACAACAGGGGAAAATCTGTCCATGTAATCTACACCCTCAGTTTGTGTGAAGCCCTTAGCCACCAATCTTGCTTTGTATCTCTCTATACTACCATCAGGTTTATGTTTGATCTTGAATACCCATTTGCAGCCTATAGGCTTTTTGTCATTGGGAAGATTAGTGAGTATCCATGTTTGGTTCTGACTGAGTGCATCAAGTTCTCTGTCAATAGCAGCCTTCCAATGAGGGTGTTTTACAGCTTGAGAAAAGGTTGTTGGTTCTATGTGAGAGGAGACTAAGAGAATTAGTGTTATATATGAGGGTGATAAAGAGTGATAAGAGATGTAAGAAGATAGAGGGTAGGGATGGGGGGATGTTGTGGATGTATGGTTAGTTAAAGAACAATGATAATCTTGTAGGTAGGTGTTTTGGTGGGTCTTGTGCTTTTTCGGGGTGGTTTTGTTTGGTTTGGCAATTGAGGTGGATCACGGTTGGAGGGGGATGTGTTTGGTGTGAGAGGATTAGGGTGAGGAATGAGTGAATGATTGTTGAAAGGTGAAGAGGAATGAGATAGGATGTCATCATAAGAAAAGGGATTGTGGTCAGTTTGAGATGGATTGATGGTGTCATGGTTAAGAAGTGGTGATTTGGTGTGGTATGGGAAAATTGTTTCATGGAAAATTACATCTCTACTCACATCAAGTATCCTGAAATTCAAGTGGAGTACCACATAACCTTTTGTTCCTTCTTTGTAACCTAGGAATATGCACCTACTTGCCCTGGGATCAAGCTTAAATCTGTGAATTGGTAGGGTGCTTGTGAAGCAGAGTGACCCGAAAACTTTTAGGTGCTCAATGTCAGGTTTGGACTTGTACAAGACCTCATGAGGTGATTTGTGTTGCAAGACTGGTGTTGGCAATAAGTTGATGATGTGCACATCATGTCTGATATCATAGGACCAATACAACTTAGGGACTTGGCTTTGAATCAAGAGTGCTCTTGCTACATTCAACAAGTGTTGTTGTTTTCTTTCCACCATACTGTTTTGTTGAGGTGTATATTTGCATGATGTTTGGTGCTTGATGCCTTGCTCATAGTAAAAAGAATTCATGGCAAACTCAACACCATTGTCACTTCTGACAATTTTAAATTTGATGGAGAATTGAGTTGTGATCATAAGGATGAAGTCATGCAACCTCTTTCTTGCCTCACCTTTGTTATTAAGCAGAAAAACCCATGTGTAACTTGACTTATCATCAACAATGGTTAGAAAAAATCTATGTCCATGTACATATATGGTTGAAATGGGCTCCCAAATATCTACATGTATCATGTCAAAAGCAAATAGTGATTGTGTTTGGCTAATAGGAAAGCTTAATCTTTTCTGTTTTGATAAATGGCAGACATCACAAATGTTATTTTTATTGAAGGTTACAAAAGGGAAGTTAGTCTTTATAGTATCCATACAAGTGTTGGAGGCATGTGCCAACCTATAATGCCACAAATTCTAATTGGAAAGAGTTACAGAGTTTAAGAAAGTAAAAGATTGTCTGTAATTCTGGTGAGTTGTCTCCAGGACATAGAGGCCATGGATGATCCTAGCTGTACCAATCGTCTTCAAAGAATCCCTTTCCTGATTTGTGCAAGAAATTTCATCAAAAGATAAAATGCAGGATGAGTGTGAGGTTAGCTTAGGTATAGAGAGAAGATTGTATGAAAATGTAGGTAAGAAGAGCACATTGTGTATAGACAAATGGTCAGTTAAGGAAATTGTTCCTGAGATGTATGCCATTACTATAGAACCATTGGGAAGGTTGACCCTAACAACTTTAATTCTATAGTATGAGGAGAAAAGGGATAAAGAGGCACTTATGTGGTCACTGGCACCACTATCTAGGATCCATGATACATGTTGATATTTAGAGTTAGGAGTACCTTCTTTTGCCTCAAAAACTTCATTGGCAGAGGTTGTATTTGTGCTCATAACAACATTGTGAGTTGTAGGGATTGTGTTGGATTATTGTAACATATGAATCAAGCCTTCATATTGCTTATGGCTCAGCCCAAAAACAGATTCATTTTCGTCATGCTTACCCTGGTTCCTTTTTCTTGAATCACAAGTCATTGCTGTGTTCTTTTATTCACCCCTTGTGAATTGGAAATTTGGTGGGAAGCCATGTATTTTGTAGCAAGTCTTAGCATTGTGGCCACTTTTCTTGCAATGAGTGCAATATTTTCTTGAGCTTGTACCCTTGACCCATGCTGGTTTGTTAGTGGATGGTTGTTTTCCTCGTCCATAAGCAGGTAGTTCAAATGATTCTCTGCCAAAACTTCCTTTTCCTGGATTTGGCACTCTTTCAAGTAGAGTTCATTTTCTCCAATTTGTATATGTTGTCATCACTTTGGAATCATCATCTTGGCCTGTGAGTTGCCTTTCTTGCCGAGTAACCAGAGATATAACCTTTGTGATTGTGGGTAGAGGATCGATGAGCAGGATTTAAGACCTCACATTTGCATAGGAGTGATTTAGTCCTTTAAGGAATCTAACAATCTTATCTTTTGTTATGTGTGCCTTAGAGATGGTCATAGCCTTTCAAGAAGTGGGATCTTGACATTCACAGGTTGGTAGGGGTCTGCAGGTGTCAAATTCATTCCATAGGATTTTCAGTTTAGTGAAGTAATATGAAACATTTAACTCTCCTTGTTTGAAATTTGCAAGTGATTCATGTAGCTCAGCTAGGCGAAACAGGTTTCCTTGTGAGAATCTTTCCTTTAACTCGTCCATACCTCATAGGCTTTGTCAATCCATAAAATACTTTGTGCAATTGAGGGAGACACAGATCTTGTTATCCAAGAAGTGACCATGTTGTTTGCTCTCTGCCGCTGCTTGAATGAGGGGTCTGTTTTTGGTGGCATCAAGATGCTACCATCAACAAACTCGAGTTTTTGCTTAGAGATGAGGCACATCTCCATTGATCTGGCCCACTGATGGTAATTCTCCCATATGAGCAGAGGTGATACAAGGGAAATAGATGGATTTTCTGAGGGGTGAATGTAATAGGGAGAGGTTTGTTCTTGTGTAGAGTTCATAGATGAGGAATTTGTAAGAGAAGACATGTGAAGTGTTGAATGTAGCAGTGCTTAAAAAAAAGCTATTGATACCATATGAGAAAAGAATGCAGAGAGATTGAGTGAAGAACAAGAAATGAATAACCTCTTTGAAGAACTTTTATTGATTTGTGAAGAGTGAATTGAAAAGTTAAAGATCACAAACAAGAGAGAGCTATTTATAGAAGGTATGAATAACTAACTATCAACTAACTAACTAAAATAGGAAAGTGCACAAAAAACACGTTCAAGAAGAAAGAAAAGCATAAAAGGTGAAGGATGTTAGTTGCATTGATGGTCTGCTAAGTGCTCTGCTTCTGCTTGTATGTGTTCTGCCTCTAGTTCCTCTGTTTTGGCTAATAAACTTTGCTTATTATAAAATAACAAAGATGTTAGTTAAGTGTTTATTCAAAAGATAGAAAAAGTTGTATGAAATAACAAAGATGAGTTTTATACACTGTCAATATATCATTTATCATTCATATTTAATTTTCATTTACTTTTCAATAAAAAAAATCCTAATAAATGATAGATAATATAACAACTATGTATAAATCTTTATATTGATAGTCCATAAATATTACGCTTTTAAAAATATAATATTTGAATTTGACTTGTTAAATTTTTGTTTTTTATAAACATTTGACTTGTTGACTTGTTTGTATATAACTTGAGGATATCTTTATGATAGAAGACACTATGCCAGATATTGTAATAAACAGTGGTCATTCAACAATACAATTTTGAATGATGTTGTTAAAAATGAGGCGGAAGAACATCAACAACGAATAATAAAGCATGCGTTGTTAATTTGTGTAACTTCAACAACACATTCTTGACAAAGCATTGTTGAACATCAGTAATGTTAGCGCTAGCTTGAATGATTTTTTTAACACCACATTTGACAGAAAGCGCTGTTGATGTGAATATATGCAACAACACATATTTAAGGAAGTGATATTGAAGATGACCTAGTAACCGCACTTGCTTAATTATGTGATGTTGATGTTTTACGACTTTTTAAGCGTCCGAGAAATTAATGGTGGAGTAGTTATGCGTCTCTTCGTTTGTTGAAATATTAATGGTTGAGTGGTTATGCGTTTCTTGGTTGTTGAAATATTAATGGTTGAGTGGTTATATGTCTCTTCGTTTGTTGAAATATTAATGATTGCTCATCTATAAATATTGTGGTTCACTCAATGTTCTATTTCATCAGTAAGCTAAGATCCTAAGAGTATGTGTTTTTATAAGAGTATGTTCATGAAGATAGGAGGAAGAAAAATCAAAGTAGTAAAAAAAGAGTAATACTGCAAAAAGTGAAAAAAAAGAAAAAGTACCCAGATTTGTATAGAGGAGTCGAGGAAAAAATTATGTTTCTGTTTCAGAATCATGTCAAGGAGGTCTTTAACAAGTTTTGATTTTGCAAAAGGACCCAGATTTCAGAAGGAATGTGGCTGTCATACAATATTTGCGTGAGATGATGAAGATTTAGTTCATTGATCTCTTTCTATTTTTTGCTCTCTTTCAATTGAAAGGAAATAAAAGGAAAATGATCAATGAATTATTTTTCTTCATCATCTGCAGCAATTCATTAAGTTCATTGATTTTCTTCATGGCAAAAGGACCCAAATTTTAAAAGGAAATTAATGAACTGTTATACAAGATTTGTGTAGAGGAGTCGGAGAAAAAATTGTGGACAAAATTATTTTTTCTTCTATCAAATCATTTAGTTCATTATATTCGCATGTACCAAATCATTTAGTTCATTATAATGTATTTTACCTCTCTGAATGAATAATAAAACAATTATATTGGATGCTAATTTCTGTTTTTTGTTAATTATTTGGATGGTTATTCTCTTTAATGCTTTTGATCTGTTCCTTATTGATAAATACAATAAACAAATTATCAATACTTAATAAATACAAAAACAAATTAACAAAATGTAATGTTTAATATTTTATCCAGTTTCGTATTAATAAACACAATTATAAAGTAACAATCTACTTCATGGTAACTTCATGTTAATTTACGTAAATTCATGTTGTATAAATATTTTCCAGATATGTAAAATGTTAATTTAACATCGCATAACTACGAATACGCTGTTAATTTGGAAAATGAATTCAATTTAATAGTGCATAATTACGACTGTGCTGTCAATTAGATTCTATTCAGCATCGCATAATTCAGATAGCATTGTCAATTAGATTCTATTCAACAGCGCTACATCTCAGTAGTGCTGTTGATGTGTTAATGAAAATAAGTAGTAAGGATGTGAAGACAAGACGAAGTAGTAAGGATGTGAATACAAGACGAAGTAGTAAGGATGTCAAAACAAATCAATGGCTTCCCAAAGTGGCGATCATGTATCTCGCAGTGGTGACGAAGCTTCACCGACTCCACAAGACAAACAAATCGTTGCTAAAAAATGACCTCCATGTGGAATGACTTCCATGAAGAATGTCATTCGGTCAAGAAGTAAGGATGTGAAGATAGAAGTTCAATGGAACTCTAAAGGCCAACCATTAAACTCGAAGGGTGGCAACGCATTGGTACACTACACTGGTGTTGTTGTTAGGCAGAATGTGAAGCTAACCTTCAATGTATGGAGTGATGTAGGGAATGCCGTGAAAGAGCGTATTTGGAATAAAATAACAGTAAGTTTATTTTTTCAGTTTTTGTATTTTCATGCAATGTACGTATATGTGTTATGTTTTCATGCAATATACGTATATGCATGTGTTTTCATGCAATATATAATGTATATGTGTTTTTATTTCAGGCAACTTTTGATGTTGGTGAGGAGCATAACGATTATATCCTTAAATCGGCTGGCAAGGCTCACCGACAATTCCGAACTGATGCCGGAAAATTACTCAGAGATGCTGATGGCAATGTCAACCTAAAACCTCCAACTAAATATGAAAATATCGTTAATGAATAGGATTGAAAGACTTTTGTCACCCTACGCACACAAGACAAGTCTTTCTTGGTAAAATCATATTCTTTATATTGATTTTTGTATATATGCTTTTGTATATGATTGTTGATATTAATGTTGTTTATTATTTCAGAAATTAAGTAATGAAAACTGCAAGAGGGAATCCAAGCCTTTATATCCATACCGAGCTTCTCGAGCGGGGTATAGAGGAATCGAGGAAGGAATTGTAAGATTTGATATTTTGTACATTATTGGTTATGTTTTGTATGCATATATATCTACTTACATTATTATTGGTTATGTTTTGTTAGTTGGAGAACAAAAGCGAGACACCTATGACTCCACATGGAGTAGAACTCAATGTTCTATGGGTAGGTGCCCGTAAGAACAAGGATGGTGTCATCGACAATGAAGAAGTGCAAGAAGTTGCAAGACGTGTTGTAAGTGCTCATATTTTTTAATTATACTTAATTTCCATACTTTATTTAACAAAATATGATTTATTAACATTATGTTTTTTCTTGATTTGTCAGGTTGCCCTAAAAGAAAAGGAGGCAAACCCGAATAGTCGCATAATACTTGACAAAGCACTAGGACTGCCTATCTACCCTGGCCGTATCTGAGGTGCAGGATTTGGGGTTAGCCAGCGAACATTTGTACCCCATCCAAAGCGTGCAACCAAAGCCGAAATGAGTCAGGTTCAAAATCAACTAGATGGCCTCATGCAAGGGTTCAACGAATTTGAGCAATCAATGAAGGCGAAGGAAGCTGAGTGGCAATGACTAGCTAGTAATGCTGACAATATTCCTTCAACCATCAATGAGAGTTGCACTACACCTGCACCTTACAACATTCCCATTCTGATTCTCATTCCCGAGGTAATTTAGTTAACTTATTTGAATTTAGTCGTTAACTAATTATATGTTTTAATTTACGTACAGGGAATCAGTTCTTGTAAACTTTTCCTGGATACCCCAACTAGCCGAGTAGTGGATATTGGGAAAGTGCACAAGTTGGTCGATGCTATGCTGCATAATGCACGTATCCCATGCCATCACGTGAAGGTCTCCGTTGACATTGCAATCGATCATAACGCGTTGCTGCCAATTCCTCTCGATGAGGATATCTTCACAATTGGAGGGGCTATAGGCACTTTTGTGGCTTTGCCAATAGACCTTGTTCAAGTAATTCTTCCTAAGGTATAATTTTTCACCTTATGCTCACTCATATTATATATATATTGATCTATAATTGATATGTTTTTATTGAACATTTCAGGAAAATGTACATTCCACCCCTAGTAGCACCCAAAAGTCTAAATCATCTTCTAGGGATGTGAGCTCAAAAGAAATGTACATTCCCCTTTCTTATCACACCCCGTGAAAGAAAGTATTCTGCAATAATAATGAAGAATGTTCAACAATGGTGGGATTGCCTTTACAAGTATGAAAGTGATGTAACTTGCAATTCAAACAACTCTTTTGTATACATAGTAGTAATGCTCTTTATAAGTTTGTGAACTTGAAACACTTTCACTTTAAGCAACTTCAGAAAAATCAACTTTGAAACTTTTAAGAACTTGTTGCCAAAAGTGCACAAAATAATTTCACAATATATGTAAAAGGTTTTGAAATTTGTATGAGAGTTGTATATATGTTGTATGTTGTGATTGTGAGTTTCAATGCCTTTATATATGCTTTCCAATCAGCCAAAATATCTCTTTGAAAGGGTAGGAATTGATTGGAATGAAAACATGTCTTTTGGGTTGAAACTCATTCACTTTGAATTTGAAAATCTGATGAAACAACTCTTAGTAATCGTTTACAACATTTAGTAATCGATTACTCAAATGTTCTGTCCATTGATCATTTATTTTCGAATTAGAGTAACCGATTAAAGCAAGCTGAGTAATCGATTACTCAACTTTAATAACATTGGTAATCTGTTACTCAAAGACAGTAATGAATTACTTTGATCAATTTTAAGTTGAATAACTCTTTTCTCACACTCGTAACCTATTACTTAGATGAAGTAACATGTTACACACTATTTTTGAATTTTTTTAAAGTATTTTAAAGTGTTTCAATTTTATTTTGAAAATAGTTTCAGCATTACTACTATTGTATAATGAAGAGTATATGATAGAAGTACCTATTTAGACTGAGACTAAAAGTCTTGAATATCTTGAAGCTTGAATCTTCATTGTCTTCATAAGTATTCTTGATTTTCTTCTTTTTGGTGATGTTGGTTTCTTCATCAAAACCGTTTCAAGGTCAGGAGCACAGATCTTGTTCACAATATCCCCCTTTTTGATGATGACAAACCAATATCTCTTTAAAAGTGTAGTTTCTGATAGCATCATACTTTGTGATATTCTTGTCTTGTCTTGAGTATTCTCCCCCTTTCATTTGGAGTTTTGTGCCTGAAATTTTTTAAACAAAAAACACACTCTTCCAACTTTTCTCCCCCTTTTGACTTCATCAAAAAGTAGAAAAGCCAAGAGTCCAGCTCCAACATAATATATATAACTTACATGCAATAGGATATATATAACATGTAATAATATGTTATAGGATAATAAAATATGGATAACAAGATATAATGAAATTTGATCAATATCATAAAAGTAAAAAGATGTTCATGCATTAACAATCCAAACAAAAATTCAAACAACATAATAGAAATTTGTTCGAAATCAGGAGAAATTAACATTACAGCTAAAAAATCCTAACAACAGATAAAGTCTAAGATTCAGGCTCAGAACTGTCTTCATCAATGCCCATGTTACTCAGCTTAGAAGAGAGACGATAAAGTTCAAACTAGATTTGTTGTTTCTGAGTATTAAAGGCATCCATCTGGTTAGTGATGTAGCCTCGAAGAGAAATCAACTCATTCATAATCATCTGTTTTGAAGGCATGACAGCAGATGAGAAAGATTGATCATGAAATTCAGAAGGTTGAGGTTCAAAAGGATTAGCAGGGGTAGGTTCTTATGAAGGAACAAAAGGTCTATCTTTCTTATGCTTGTAGGTCCGGTCACAAAGATCAAATGTGAAGCCCATTTTGTGGATTACATCCACATCAATATGGCTTTCACGAGGGTTAAGCGTGACCTTAGTTTCTTCAGCAGTAGAAACGCTGAAATGCTCAAGGATATTTTTTAGGAAGATTGCATATGGGAAAGGGCTTTGTGTTCCTCTTACAGACCACATTTGTCTCATTATCATCAGAGTCCAATTGATTTTCTGAATAAATTTCATAGCATACATCAATTGGATTTCTATGTCACTTATTTGAGAGTGATTTGAAATTTTTGGTAAGATGACATAGCTTAGAAAATAATGAAGCAAACGGTTTTCTAGTTTGAGATGTCCAGTAGATAGGATATCTCTATTTTTAAGAGTTTCACCATAGCCATGTTGCTTAAGCGTTTCTATTTCCTCTTTGGTTATTCTATACAGAGAATAATAAAAATCTTTTCGATCATAATTTTCCCATTCGCATACAAGGCCGAAACCTGCCATGCTTCCCTGATAGGGTATGTTACAACACAATGAACCCATGGCTTTCAAATCCAAAGTAATGTCTTTTCCTTTTTACATAGGAAGTAAGACGATTTTTTCTAAAGTTCATGTTACAATAAAATACTCTAATTAGATCTGGATAAATTTCAGTTGATTCACAATAGATATCGAAAAGGTTTTGTTGTCTCAAGAGATAAGGAAATAGAAAATATTCAAACTCAAAGTTCCCGAGATTACCGTATTTGGGATTGAAGATAATGCGACCATGGAAGTGCTCCTCAAAGATTTTACGTTGCTCATCATTTGCTAGAAACCGCGTTAAGTCAAGAGGGTTAGCCTCCAAGGATGAAGTTCCTTGGTTCCTTTGAGTAGGATTGGTGCGTTGCTTCTTGGTTCTAGATGAGGAAGCCATTGAAATGAGTGTTTGAAAATTTAGGTTTTTGTGTTTTGGAGATTTTGGGGGGTTTTTGACTTAGGCCACTAAACACGAAAATGATGGTGTAGAAGTGTTTAAAATTAAAAATATGATATGAATAGACACAAAAATCACCCAAAACGGATAAAAAACGAAGATATGTGGGTTTGAGAGGGTTGAGCAAGAGAGAACACAAGTTGATGAGGAATATGAGTTTGAAAAAGTTAAAAAATGCAGAAAAAATACATATATAACGATACAGAGTAATCAGTTACTCACTTTGAGTAATCAATTACTTAAATTTAAAATTTTAAAATTTTCAAACAGCAACATAGATTAATCAGTTACTCATTTTGAGTAATTGTTGACTGAAACACGCTGTTCAACCCTGTAATCGGTTACTCTCCAGTGTAATCGATTACTGACCCCAAAAAAACTTATTTCTAGACAATTTTAAGTTATGAAAATGATTTTTTAACCGAAAAATTGAAATTTTTAAACATAGCTAAACACATTTAAGTTCAAGTAGACATGAAATAGATATAACGAAGCATACATATAATCATATATAAGCATTTAAGATAAGTATGCTTCATCAAGAATGCCTAATTCTCGTCTAATTTTATGAAAAGGTTCTTTTGCCAATGGTTTAGTGAATATATATGCTAGTTGGTTGTAAGTATCAACAAATTCTACAGACACGTCCTTCTTTTGGACATGGTCCCTAAGGAAGTGATACTGTATATCAATGTGTTTGGTTCTAGAATGCATAACAAGATTCTTTTTGAGGTTTATAACACTTATATTGTCACATTTTAAAGGAGTGCACCCCAATTCTAAGCCATAATCTCGTAATTGTTGTTTAAGCCACAACACTTGGGCACAACAACTACCTTATGCAATATACTCAGCTTCAGCAATGCTTAGGACAACACATGCTTGTTTCTTGCAAGACCAAGAGACTAAAGCATTTCCCAAAATATGACAAGTACCACTTGTACTTTTCCTCTCATATTTGCACCCAGCAAAATCTGAATCCGAATAACCAACCAAATCACATATACTTCCTTTTGGATACCATAGCCCAACGTTAGATGTACCCTTAAGATATTTCATGATTCTCTTAATGGAAACTGAGTGTGATTCTTTTGGTTTAGATTGATAGCGAGCATACATACATACACTAAACATGATATCAGGTCTACTGGCAATTAAATATAAAATAGATCCAATCATACCTTGATACTTTGTTATTTCAATGCTTTTTCCTGCTTCATCCGTATCAATGTAATTACCGGATCCCATAGGAGTAGCTATTGGCTTGCAACTATCCATGTCAAATCGTTTTAGCAAGTCTCTGTAATACTTGGATTGACTTACGAAAATGCCATTATCAAGTTGTTTGATTTGAAGTCCAAGGAAGTAATTTAACTTCCCCATCATGGACATTTTAAACTCTCCTTGCATCATTTTGCCAAATTCACTACACAAAACCTCATTAGTAGAACCAAAAATAATATCATCTACATAAATTTGATGTAGAGTACGATGATTTATTCTTTTTATAAGGAGTGTAGTGTCGACCTTTCCTTTGCTGAAACCTTTTTCAAGTAGAAATTTAGTTAGACGATCATACCATGCAAAAGGATCTTGCTTTAAGCCATAGAGAGCTTTCTTTAAATTTTAAACATAAGAAGGATGTTTGTAATCTTCAAGATCAGGAGGTTGTTCAACAAACATTTCTTCTTGAATGTATCCGTTGAGGAAAGCACTCTTTACGTCCATTTGATATAACTGAAAATTCAAAGAGCAAACATATGCAAGTAATAGCCTAATAGCTTCAAGTCTAGCAACCAGAGTGAAGGTTTCATCAAAGTCTATACCTTCTTCTTGATTGTATCATTGGGCTACTAGTCTAGCTTTATTTCTAACAATAACATCATTTTCATCAGATTTATTTCTAAAGACCCATACAGAGTTCCAAAACAATGCTTGCTTTTCAGTCTAGGAACAAGTTCCTAAACTTCATTTCTCTCAAACTAGTTTAATTCTTCTTGCATAGCAAGAATCCAGTTTTCATCCTCGATTGCTTCTTCAATCTTGGAGGGCTCTATTTGAGAGACAAAGGCCATGTTTAGACATGTTTTATCAAGCATTCGTCAGGTAGTGATACCCATATTTAATTCAGTAATATTGTTGTTAATAGGATGATCTCGATGATTTCTCCATTATTTTGGTAAATCTGTATGAATATGCTCCTCTTGAGATGGTAGGTTATCATTCATTTTCAATTGCTCAGTATCAGTTGTAGGTTCAATAATAGAAATTTCATTTGAGGATGAACTTGGCAATTCCTCCTCATCAGGAGTTAATCCATCCTTTATTTCAGGATTGGTTCCATCAAAAGTTACATGAATGGATTCTTCCATGGCTAGAGTTCTTTTATTAAAAACTCTATAAGTTTTACTCAATAGAGAGTAGCCTAGGAAGATGCCTTCATCAGTTTTTGCATCAAATTTGCCTAAGTTATCCTTACCATTATTCAAAACAAAGCATTTACAACCAAATACATGCAAATGAGAAATGTTTGGTTTTATACCTTTGACGAGTTCATAAGGGGTTTTCTTAAGAACTGGTCTTATAAGAACTCGATTTGAAACATAACATGCAATATTTACTACATCAGCCCATAAATATTTTGGGAGTTTAGTTTCATTAAACATTGTACGAGCCAGTTCTTCTAAGGATCGATTCTTTCTTTCTACAACACCATTTTGTTGTAGTGTACTAGGAGCATAAAAATTGTGTACTTTACACACTCCTTAATCCTTATTCACCTTTGGAAAACACCTTTCCAAGTGATTCTAACCCCCTTTCTTTATCACACCCCGTGAAAGAAAGTATTCTGCAATAATAATGAAGAATGTTCAACAATGGCGGAATTGCCTTTACAAGTATGAAAGTGATGTAACTTGCAATCCAAACAACTCTTTTGTATACTTAGTAATAATGCTCTTTATAAGTTTGTAAACTTGAAATACTTTCACCTTAAGCAACTTCAGAAAAAATCAACTTTGAAACTTTTAAGAACTTGTTGCCGAAAGTGCACAAA
Source organism: Lupinus angustifolius (assembly GCF_001865875.1). Lineage (NCBI taxonomy): Eukaryota > Viridiplantae > Streptophyta > Magnoliopsida > Fabales > Fabaceae > Lupinus > Lupinus angustifolius. The sequence goes on along the minus strand of NC_032015.1, from coordinate 10,312,963 downwards.
ATAATTTCAGAATATGTGTAAGAGGTTTTGAAATTTGTATGAGTTATGTATATGTTGTGTGTTATGATTGTGAGTTTCAATGCCTTTATATAGGCTTTCCAATCAGCCAAAATGTCTCTTTGAAAGGGTAGGAATTGATTGGAATGAAAACATGTCTTTTGGGTTGAAACTCATTCACTTTGAATTCGAAAATATGATGCAATAGCTCTTAGTAATCATTTACAACATTGAGTAATCGATTACTCAAATGTTTTGTCCACTGATCATTTATTTTCGAATTAGAGTAACCGATTAAAGCAACTTGAGTAATCAGTTACTCAACTTTAATAACACTGGTAATCTGTTACTCAAAGACCGTAAAGGATTACTTTGATCAATTTTAAGTTGGATAACTCTTTTCTCACACTCGTAACCTGTTACTTATATGAAGTAACCCGTTACACACTATTTTTGAAAATTGTTTTAAGTATTTTAAAAGTGTTTCAATTTTCTTTTAAAAATAGTTTGAGCATAACTAGTATTGTATAATCAAGAGTATATGATAGAAGTACATATTTTAGACTTAGACTAAAAGTCTTGAATATTTTGAAACTTGAATCTTCATTGTTAAAGTCTTGAATATCTTGAAGCTTGAATCTTCGTTGTCTTTATAAGTATTCTTCCTTTTCTCTCTTTGGTGATGTTGGTGTCTTCATCAAAACTGTGTCAAGGTCAGGAGCAAAGATCTTCTTCACATATGATTTAGTATATGTAATATATGTTTATGTAAACCGTGTAATTAATGTTCAATATATAAATTCAGTTGAAATCTAGTTGTGTTCATATAGTTGTCATTTGGTGTTTCTATATGCATCAGGATATTTTTTGTTGTGTGTGTAACTTTATAGAATTAGGAATAATGGTCTTCGACAGTGCTTTTATATGATTGCGCTGTTGTTATACCCATACTACAACGCTTTTTTAATAATGTGTTGCTGATTACGTTGAATTCAACAATGCATTCTCAAAAAAGCGTTGTTGATTACGTGGAATTCAACAGTGCATTCTAAAAAAAGCGTTGTTGCTGTCGTTGAATTCAACAACGCATGAAAACTATCTCAACATTGAATATTTATCTCTAATTCATTCTCTTTTAGCTACACAACAACGCATACGGTAAGAAGCACCGTCGATATGATCAAAACTATTTCCTCTACACTTAATCGCTTAACATAGTGCTTAATCGATTAATTGTTTGAATGTTATTTATTGTCATTATTAATTGTTCTATATATTTAATTAATTGTCATTAATCAAATGTCATAACGTAATTACTAATTTGAATTTCATTCAAAAAATTGAATTCGTAAAATAATTATTATATCTTCCACAACGTTTCCTTAAGATTGTGTTGTGGAACACTTACCTTTATATTTGAATGGAGAGATTTTCCTTAGCATTTCCTTTAGGTTGCGCTATTGATTGGGTATTATTGACAACGCCTTCTTCATTATACGATGTTGAAGATACTATCAGACCTTAAAAAATTAAAATGTTTCTGCATTCTCACACATTCATAAACAATCCCAACACTCATTTACTCAGCAGTGAAACGCATTTACTCACAAAATCGACCTTGAAAATCATTCAACCTCATCATCATTCACTCATTCAACACGAAAATCATTCAACACCGATTTTGAAAATCCTTCACTTGTTTAACCTCAAAATCATTATTCACGCATTCAACAACGAATTGAAAGTGAGTTTTTCGTATAGTTATTTACCTTTTTAATTACATTATATTTAAATTGTATTGAGTTATTAATATTTTCCTTATAAATGAGTGAAAGTGATTTCACTCATTTAGCTTGTATTGAGTTGGGGTTTCTGACTCATTTAGCTCACATTATGAGTTAGGGTTTTGATCATAATAATGCATTTGTTCTGCTTGGTGAGCTTAACTCCAAGCTTTAGGGATTTATGCTCATTATATTTTTTTGTTAATAGAAAATGGATAAAAAATGGATGAGTTCCAATCTATTGACGAATGAGTATGAAGAATGAGTGAAATCATTTGTTAGGTTTGCAATTGAGAATGCTGAAAATCCAAATAGAATTGTATGTCCTTGCTTGAGATGTTGTTACTCAAATAGAATTACACCAAATGATTTAAAATGTCATTTAGTGTGTCATGGTATTGATCATAGTTACACATGTTGGACAAGACATGGTGAGATATTATGGATTGTGAGGATGAGATGCATATGAAAGACAACTATACAAATGCATATAAAGACGATCATTTCAAGGAGATGGCAAACGTTATCGAAGATGATCTTCAGGATTGTCTTGAGATGTTTCAGTGGTTAATAAGTGATGCTGAGAAACAATTATATGATTGTTGTATAAGTTGAAATCTGTTAATGGATAGACTGATAAGAGTTTCACCGACTTGCTTGCACTTCTGGAGGATATGTTGCCAAAAGATAATGTGCTCCCTTCTCGGACCTATGATGCAAAACAAATGTTACGCTCCATAGGCATTGACTACACTAGGATACATGTTTGTGAAAATAATTGCATTTTATTTTTTAATGAGTATGCTTCATTAAAGTTTTGTCCTAAATGTAGTGCATCACGATATAAGAATGAAGACTCAATTCTCAAAAATGTTGTTCGGTATTTTCCCATCAAATCAAGATTCAAGCGTATGTTTAGCAATTCCAAAGATGCAAAGAAGTTGATATAGCATGATGAAGAAAGGATTAAAGATGGAAAGCTTCGGCATCCTGCAAATTCTCCTCAATGGAGAAAAATTGATCACGACTCTCCTAGTTTTGGTCAAGAATCGAGAAATCTACGCCTTGCATTGTCAACATATGGAGTTAACGTACATAGTGTTCAAAGTTGCTCCCATAGTACATGGCCAGTGATGTTGGTGATATACAACCTACCTCCTTCTCTATGCATGAAGCGCAAATATGTGTTGTTATCTATGTTAATTTCTGGACCTAAACAACCAAGAAATGACATAGACATATATTTGGCTCCATTAATTGAAGAAAATGTGGGAGACATGCATAAATGTATATGATGCGTATAGGGATGAAAGCTTCAACTTGAGGCCTTTGTTGTTCGACACAATTAGTGATTTCCCTGCATATGGTAATCTGTCTGGATATAGTACAAAATGACACTTTGTATGTCCTGTATGTGAAGACAATACTCATTCAATGAGGTGGAACACTATAAGAAAAATGTCTTCCTTAGCCATTGTAGATTTTTGCCTTCACATCATCACTATCGACGATGGAGAAAAGCATTTGATTGAAACAATGAAGAAGGTCGTGCTCATTTGTCGTTGACAGGTGACCAATTATTTCAAAAGCTAAAGGGTTTGAATACTAACTTTGGCAAACCTTTTGCAAAAGAAATTGTGACAAGTGGGTGGAAGAAAAGGTCAATCTTCATTGAATTACCATATTAGAGTTCATTATGTGTAAGACATTTCCTCGATGTTATGCATATTGAAAAAATGTGTTTGAAAGTGTCTGTGGTACCTTACTCAATGTTCCTAGTAAGACCAAAGATGGCTTGAATGCAAGGTTGGACTTGGTTAGTATGGGAATAAGAAAAGCTTTGGGGCCGGTAATGAAGGGATAACGTACATTTCTACCTCCAACAGCTTATACTTTGTCGAAGAAGGAGAAAGTGAAATTTTGTAAATTTATTCATAGTGTTAAAGTTCCAGAAGGGTACTCTTCCAACATTCAGAACCTCGTATCAATGAAAGACTTCAAGTTAAAAGGTCTTAAGTCTCATGATTGTAATGTACTTATGGAACATTTCTTGCCTATTGGAATGCGGTCAATTCTACCTAAAAAAGTTCGAGGAACCATAACTAGGTTATGCTTCTTCTTCAAGGCAATTTGTAGCAAAGTGATTGACCCTGAGATATTACCTGCATTGCAAAGACAAATTATTTTGACTTTGTATGAGCTTGAAATATATTTTCCACCTTCTTTTTTTGACATAATGGTTCATCTAAACATTCATCTTGTTCGAGAGACACAAATATGTGGCCCTTCCTATATGAGATGGATGTACCCCTTTGAGCGTTATATGAAGACATTAAAAGGGTATGTGAAGAACCAATCAAGACCAGAGAGTTGTATTGTCGAGCGATATGTTGTTGAAGAAGCTCTTGATTTTTGTACCGGATACCTTACCGATGTTGATTTCATGGGTATTCCAAAGTCTCGATATGCAAAAAAAAAAACATTTGGTGAAGATATTAATAAGAATAAAATATTGACTATTACAAGAACCGAATTGGAGCAAGCGCACTTATATGTTTTACATAATGATGACAAGGTTGAGTCATATGTTGAAACACACAAGGAGATGCTAAGGAAGTGTTACCCAAGTAAGAATGAAAATTGGATTTCCAAGGAGCATAATCTGTGTTTCATGAAGTGGCTAAAAAATCACATTGATGTGGAGTTGAATATAAATGCACATTCTGTTTTTGAAATATGAAATGGTTAGCCAATGGTCCAAGCCTTCATATCTTATCCTACACTTATTTCCTGATTAATGAGTTCACATTTTATATGAAAAAACAAGATGATCAAAGTAAAATTCAAATTAGTTGTGTGACTCTTGTTGCTCGAAATTTACACATGTCAAATGCAAAAGATAGAAACCCAATATATGCGAACATGTCATACTTTGGAGTGATTGAACGCATATGGAAATTGGATTACACAATGTTTAGGATGCAGATTTTTTACTGTATGTGGGTTGATAACAACAATGGCTTTCGAGTTGATGAGTTAGGGTTCATGCAAATAGATCTTAATAGGCCAAGATATAAAGATGAACCATTTATTCTATCATCACAAACTCAAGAAATATTCTATGTTAGCGACCCAACTGATATGAAATAGTTCATTGTTCTTTTAACTAACAAAATAATCCTCAATAATATTGATGACCAAGAATATGAAGATATTGCTGAAGATGATCCTTTTTTGGGGCATATCAGTCGTGTGAGAGCGGACCAACTATGGATGATGATTTATATATAAGAGATGATCACGATGAAGAGCTTTGGGTAAATCAATATGCTCCTTCACACAAGGATGGCCCTAAAAGACAAAAACAATCAAAGAAAAGGAAAAAAATAGATGCAAGTAGTCTTTGTATAATTTTGATTGTTTGTAATTTGTATAATATTGTTTCTTTGTAATTTGTGTAATTTTTTTTATTTGTAAATATGTACTCTGTCAAAACATAATTGACATGATATTCATTGTTTGTATTTTGTATTGTATTGATGTTTAATCAAACAAAATTCTGGCTTGTATTAATGTATCTATGTTGTTCAGAATGTATAAATGTCTGTGTTGTTGAGAATGTCTATTATGCTAATAAATGTATATTCAAGTATTAATTTATACAAATCAACAGTGAATTCTAGGGGAAACCCTGACATGCGTTGTAGTTAAAGAATAACTACAATAGCGCTTTTTATAGAAAGCGATGTGGTGCACTATTGTATTAAGGTATTCTTTGAGAAACTTTATGAATAAGACAACAATGCTTTTCTGTTATTGCGCTGTTAAATATATGAACTTCAACAGCACAACAACAAGCGTTGTTAATAAGACCTATAAAATGCGCTGTTTATTTAAGACTATATGACAACCCTTTGTGGACGACGCGCTGTTGTATTGATCCACTATATGACAGCGCTTTGTGGACGAGGCGCTATTGTATTGATGCACTATATGACAATATTTTTATGTGTTGCGATGTGGTATATAATCAATACAACAACATTTGTGAAGCGTTGTTAATGATGACCATATACTACTACGGTCAAACAGAAAGCGCATGAAAGCGCTGTTATATATATATAATAAGCGTTGTTGAACGACAAATCTAGCGTAGTGAGATAATGTATAACCATATTTATCTTTAAACATTGTTTTAGACCATGATATTAAAATCGGACCGCACTGGCCGGTTCGACTAGTGAACTAGCAAATCGGAGCCCTAGCCGGTATGGCATGGCCTTTGAACCAGATGAGCATCAGAATCAGTCAAAATTGGAAAACCGGTCAAGTAGCTATTGAACCGACTGGTTCACGCAAAAAAAACATTTTTATAGATTTGGCCAAAACGATGATGTTATGCCAGACAAATTACCCACAGAAAAACGTCATAGTCTTTCACACATTTCTTCTTCAAAAATCCTCTTTCTTCTTCATGTTTTCTTCTTCTTCTTTCTAAGTCTCACGAATCCCTCCGCCGTCGAGTCTACATCGTGTTCTCCATCGTTCCATAGATCCATCCTTCGTCACGTCTCCATTGTTTCTCAGTTATTTTCGTCCCAATAAGGTTAACGATGGAAGGAGTACTTTTTTAGAGAGATAATTATAGAGAGGTTGTGAAAGAGAGAAATAGAATAGAATATGAAAGGTTGGCACATTGTATAGAAATGAAAGTAGACAAATTCTAGGGAAATGAAAAGGTAAAATAGAATAGGAAGAGTTAAAACATTAAAGTAGTATTTTGTACTTTTATTTTTGCACTCGACGAGAGAAATAAAAATAAGAATCTTCGGTAAAAAGAAAACATATAATATGTTTATAAACAATTAATTTATATTGGAGAAACTGATGAGAAATTCAACACAATAACAAGGAAAACTCTAACAGAGTATATGCAGCGGATAATAATTTCCTCAACTTGCTAGAATCTATGAGGAGCAATAAAAAATAATGGCAATAAGTAAGAACACACAAGAGACTTTTAACGTGAAAAACCTTCTCAATATGAGAAGTAAGAACCACGGGCACAAGCCAATCAATCAAGATCCATTATAATCAAAATAAGAATACAAGAGTGTCTCAAAATATAGCACAAAACATGCTCAACAATATGGCATACAATAAAGCAACAAGCTTGAAAATGAGAATACAAAGTTGTAGGAAAAAACCTAGAAAAACAACCACTGTTTTGGCTCGTTTTTTACCACCTCGGACGACTTCTCACCGATCCAATAGTTCAGAATGAATTACCATAAGCTGTGAACCCACTGCTCAAATTTCAGTCTGTTCCAACAGTGAACGAAGATGCAATCACAAATCTCCCACAACTGCTATAAGTTCATGCGGGTTGAGTTCTTTCAACTTCTCCCTCACTTTTCTATTGCCTCTTTTTGCCTAAACTAACTTCACACCCTTACCACATCTAACCCCTATCAATTAGATTAAGTGACACAAGTGGACTTTGCCTAATTGGGTCTTTCTCCATATAAAAAGGGAGCCCAAATCCAACAAATGTTCCCTCACAACTATGTGGAGTGAATCGCCAAACCGACAATCTCACAAGTTTCAAACTTCCACCTTGATAAGGCCTTGGTCATCATATTAGCACCTTCATCATCTGTATGAACCTTAGCCAATTCTAACAACTGAGCATCCAAAGTATCACGTATCCAATAATACCTCACATCAATGTGTTTGGACCTAGAATAAAAAGTTGAATTCTTCTTAAGATGAATTGCAATTTGACTATCACAAAATGACAAGTATTTGTCTTGGAAAAAACCAAGCTCATGCAAGATGTTTCTTCACCCAAAGCAACTCATTGCAGGCTTTAGTAATGGCAATGAACTTTGCCTCAGTAGTGGGCAATGCAACGTGTAACACGTGAATTTTCTGTGTATGTTTTATTAATTATTTATTTTATCATCGATTCATTTTAAAAATTAGTCGGTATTGATTTAGGCAAAACCATAGTTGAGTGTTAGTCTTGTTTTATGATTTTCTATTTTATGGTAAATTTTTGTAATTTGCTATGACGAAAGGTTTTGAGCTCCTATTGGGCCCAAATTCGGCCTAATAACGTGTTTTTGAGTTCCGTAATTCGGAATCGAATTCCGATTTCGCCATTGGCTTAGAAATAATATTTTGAGTCAAGATAGACATCAAGTTCGTCCAGAACACATTTCTAAATATTTTTCACTCCGAATTCTGTGTTTCGAAGTTCTAACCGTACACCGAAATCAAGATATTTTTATTATCCGCCGGGCATGGTTTAATCGAGAATGTGTCTTTGAAAAGGTCACATCACTTTCATGTAAGAGGCTTGCTTGTTAAACAAGCAAAAGTACATATCCTTTTACAGAAAATCCCTAAAATCACTCACCTATCTCTTACACAAACTACTTTTTGAATAACCATTGACTTTTTCCCCCCAAATCTGATTTCTCTCTTTAAGGAGCCAAACCTTAGCTAAGAGAATACCTTGGTATTTTAAACTCTTTCTTCACTTTGCATTCTCTATGAACTCTCAAGGTAGTTCTTCATGGTTTTTCCTTTTGATTTCTTCATCACTTAAGATCTAACCATTATATGTTTATGAAATTTTAGTATGATGTTTATATATATGTTATGAATATTTTCAACCGTTGAAATATTCTAATAATCTTCCTAACTCTTTTTATGTTAAAAAATCCAAATAGATATTTTCTTGAACTTAGAAAGTTATTTTGAAACCATGAACTCTTTGTATTCATAGGGCTATTTTTAATGTTTAGAAAGTTTATATGTTTGTTGGTATTTGAACATGGTTAAAGGTGATGGTTGTATATCAAAGAACCTTTTGAGGAGTTTTCCTAACCATGCAAAGTTTGGACTTTTCCACTTGTTTTTTGCTTGAAAAACCATAGCTTTAGACAAGTTTAGAATAATATATTTTAATGTTGAAGTTTGATTTGGTTTCAAAGGGGATGATTTTGTTATCAAAGGAACCTTCAAAGTGTTTAATGATAAGTTGAAGGATCAAAACTTTCCTTAACATTAGGTCTAAATCATGGCCTATATGTGTTTAGGAAAAGTTTAGTTTCTAACTTTGAAATCCAAAATGTTTATGGATGAGTTTTGTGAAAAAGTGTGTTTTAAAATATTATGAGTAAAAGTTTGATTAGTAAATAATATTCTTTGACTTCCAAGTTCAAGTAATGATTTGGGATAAAAGATGACTTATAAAAGTCTTGACTTTCTAAACTTAAAGTGTTATGAAGTAAATCATGGTTGATTTGTTATAAGATGAACATTGATAAGGTAAGCTTACTTTAAAGTGGTAAGTGTAACTTAAGAAATGTTGATTTTAAATGTTGTTTTAAGTATGAGATCAACATTATCAAGAAGGTGTTGAAATGACCATGAAAACCTATTATGCAAAATATGGAATCTACTTAAGATGACTTACTTTAAAGTGGTAAGATCAATTTGGGAGATGTTGATTTAAAAAGTGTAGACTTGAATTAATAAACTTACCTTAAAATGGTGAATTATAGCTTACAAAGTCTCCATGAAAATATAAATCTACGAGGTGATAAAAGTGTAAACTTTATCAAAAACTTATCTTGGAAAACGTTGGAAATTGGGAACAAGACTTTCGATGATAAAGGATAGTTCAAAAATATGAATCTTGGATCGGATGGATGAAAGTTGTTGAGTTCATAAATGGATTAAAGTATTAAACAATGTTTTTACTTTAGGGTTGTCAAGTAAAATTGATTCACAAATCACTAAATTGTTTTTGTGTGTTTAGTTTCGAAGCTTTCGAAGTTGGACGATCAACCCACTCTCTCGTAAAAGAAAGCAAGCACGCGACAACCTAAGGTGAGGGAGAATACATCGTGACATAATGGTATCCGAATATGACACATGGATCAACTAAACTATCTCAAAAGTTTGGAGTTATATTTGTGTATTAAGAAAACCTGTACTTAATCAAATATTTGTGTGCATGGATTTTGTACAGATACTTCCTTAAGTTGCATGCTTATGATAGCTTTAAATATCAAGTATTGTGATAGTTATCCATGAAGGAACACCACTCGAGAAACTAAAATGCATAGGGATAAAAATATCGGAGAGTTTTGACCCGTTAGCCAAAAAAGGAGAGGAAAATGGTCATGGGAACTGGGCCACTTCGCCCGGTCAAGCCAGCCTCGCCTGGGCGAGGGAGAGGCAGGAGATGAGGCGCAATTCGGCGCCTAGACGAGGGTCAGATAACCTGTTTTGGGCGTTTTTGGTGCCCGGGCAACCATACTTCACCCGGGCAAGGACCAGACAGGTATTTTGACCAATTTTTGATGGACTTGTTACTTGAGCGACAATACCGCTTGGGCAATAATCAAAAAGAGAATTGAGTCTGCTTTGATGAGTTTGTCGCTTGAGCCACAATCTCTCGCTTGAGCGAGAGACATAAAATATTTTTGACTGTTTCTGATAGTTTGATTGTTTAGGCAATAGTCCTAGCTTGGGTGTGAAGTGTATTTACACTTGGGAAAGACATTGACTCAGATGATTGAGTCTGGTGCCCAAAATCGACAAACTTACACGAGTACCTTTGTTCTTGCACCTATTTAGGGCAAGGTTTCCGACTGTGATGTCGTGATTAAGGCAATGTCCAAAAAGGATTACATGATACCATCCATCAAGGTCGTCTGATCGTAAGAGACTTGGCCATGTGGTCGTCCAGGATATTCAGTGATGGTTCATAGTGGTAAGGATGTTATTCCTCTATTACTTGATGACGTAAGATCGGGTCCCACATAAAGTATTCATTTGGGAGATGTCTTAGGTTGGGACAATCATATAAAAGAATGATTAAAAGATTTATTTGGCTAACCTCGGTTAGTGTGCATACTCAATATGGATAATGAAGAATTGGAGAGGAAATTTATGGGAGACGAACGAGCCCCGAGATGTTGAGTGGGATGGGGATGGCAGTGATTCGTCAGCAATGTCTTGAGGATGAGTCTAGGTGAGACGAGTCCCTTGTATTCCTATATGAGGTATTCTGTTGGATCGGACAGTTCTCATAGCGCAAACTAGACGATCTCTGACAACTCCTTTTGAAATCAGGAACGATAAGAGGGACATATCATTCATACATTGAGCTCGTTGATATTAATCCTCATGGTTTGAGTTATAACGTCATTCATCATTTGCTTTTATGTATGTGATATATATATTGTGTATGTTAAGCATGTCTTTTTGGATGTAATATTTTGTGTAATTCCACACCGTCAATGAGTAATATTCATTAGATGTATTACACTCTCTTCTTTATGTTTGTCTTTTATTCATGTTTTTTCCAGATGGATCGTTCTTCCAGGATTCGGAGTTACTGCTTTTCGATGTCCCATGAGGGAGCATGAAAGATTAAGGGTGATCGTTATACCTACACAGGCCCTTGTACCATAGGAGCTATTTCCATTTCTATTTTGCTCTTTTATTAGGGTACCTATGTAGGGTATTTATTTTGGGATTAGTTTTATTTGGGCGACGATTAGGACTCCCTATTGTACTTCGTACCAACATTTTATGATATTCTAATGAAGTATGATTTAAAGTTATATTGAGTTATTTTTTAATTATCATTAGGTAATGGTTTTCGATTTTCTGCATTGTATCTTACTTAAAGTTATGTTTCGAAAATGAAACAAATATTAGGAAATAAAATTTATATGGCTTCATTATTCAAAAAACAATTTTACCCATTTTTGAGCAAGATTTTTGGAGTAATTTTCGGGGCGTTACACAACGCACTTTTGCAACCTGGATTGCCATGCCACAACTCCCCCTGCAAACTTAATCAAGCAACCTGAAGTGGACTTTCTAGAATCAATGTCTCCAACCATATCAGAATCAGTATAGTCCACAAGAGTAGGTTTATCACCTCAAAACAAAGCCTCAAAATAGTCGTACCACAAAGATACCTCAAAATCCATTTCACAACATTCTAATGCTCTCTGTCTAGATTTGACAGAAATCTACTAACTATGCCAGTAACATGTGTAATATATGGTCTTGTACACACCATTGTATACATCAAACTGCCCACAACAGATGCATAAGGAACTTGTTGCGTATCTGATTTTTCAGCTTCATTTGAAGGATACTATTTTGCACTCAACTTAAAATGAGTAGCAAGAGGAGTTGATGACAACCTCTTTGTGAGTTGCCTTAATTTGAAGCATCGTTTCTTGTGAAAGTCCCACTTTGATTGAAAATTGATTCATTTTGTATTTGATTGAGCCCTTTGTAGTAATTTGCCTTAAAAGGCCTCAGTTTGATTTGTGTAACTTGGGATGTTTATGAATTGATCACTGTTAGTTAGAAAGAAAGAAGAAGTCATGGTTTTGATGATGAATTTGGTTAAGTAAATGTGAATGTGTTTAAGAAGATGGTTGGGGGAATTTGGGGTGGAATGGTGCCACAAACAAGCGTTGTTTGATAAGACTTGTGAAGTTCACCATAAGATAAAGGAACTCTTGATAAGAACGGGTACCTTGGCTGAGCCAATAAGCTAGGAGAAAACTCATTAACAATGGAAAATTCCAAACAAAATTCAACGTACTTTATTAATCATCTATGCAAAGTTCATATATATAATAAAACTTAGGTTGATTAGCCATAAATAAAAGCATGGAAAGATAATCTAATCTTATCTAATTTTTAATCTAATCTTCACGGTTGGTGTAATTGGTCTTGGCCGAAATCGTTGTTGAGGAAAAGCTAATCTGATTTGAATTTGTTTTGATGATTGGATTGAGAGAATTCCTTCCTTTATCTTCACATAATAAGGCCTCCTTTTGATTGAAATTAGGTTGTTATCCTTGTGCTGGTTGAAACTAGATTAGGATTTTTCTATGTTGATGAGATTTCATTCCTCCTTGTTTCTAGTTGTGTGGTGCTTCTTTTGTGTCATATTCTATCTTCTTCAACCAACACGCCTTATCTCCTTGTTTCCAGCCGTGTAGACTTCTATCAACTTGCCACATGCTTTATCTCCTTGTCTTCCTTGTTCCATCTCTAATTCATGGTCGTGTAATCCTACATAAAGGAATAAAATTTATTTAAGACAAATGCATCTAATGAAATCAAATCAAGACATGGTAATTAAAATTAAATTAAGACATGATAATTAAAATTCCCAAGCTAGTGTGAGTTAAGACACGCCCCACTTATTTTGGGTCCTAACTACTTGTGGGATTTTAAGACACTTCCCACTCGTTGTAATAACTCATGAGGTCAAGGTGGATCCTCCACCAAGCCATGAGTTCCCTTAAGATCTCCAATTAGGCTTATGCAATTTAAAGCCTTCTCATCTTTCTTGGTCCCATTTGCACTTGTCTCATGATGGTAAATATGAGTTGTCAAAATGCTTCTTGGGCCCTTTTGATATTTTCTCGAGTTATTGGGCCTCCCAAGCTATGTAAAGGTTCTTCAATGATGTTGGACCCCAGTAGGTTTACATCAAGAGTGCTTACCACTTTAGCATTTTTCATCTGGAACTTCTGTAACACTATCTTAATATAGTATTCTTGTGACAACCAAAGTTTCTTTTCTTGTCTATCTCGCATGATTCTTATATCAAGAATCTGCTTAGTAGCTCATATGTCTTTCATGACAAATGACTTGCCTAATTGCTTCTTTAACATGTCAATCATGGAAATATTTCTTCCAATAATAATCATGTCATCAACATACAATAACAGGATGATGAAATCACCATCTGCAAACTTTCTAATGAAGACACAATGATCAGAAGTAGTCTTCTTGTAGCCTTGCTCACACATAACAGACTCAAACTTCTTGTACCATTGTCATGGAGTCTGCTTCAAACCATATATACTCTTTCTCAGCCTACACACATAGTCTTATTTCCCTTCAACAAGAAACCCATCAATTGTTTCATATAAATCTCTTCCTTCAAATCACCATGAAGGAAAACAATTTTTACATTCATTTTCTCTACCTCCAAATCAAGAGTAGCAGCCAAACTCAATACAATTCTAATGGATGACATCTTCACCACAAGAGAAAAAATCTCACTGAAATCAACACCCTCGGAGGAGGAGGAGGATGAGGATGACGATAAGGATATGATGAGCATGAGGATGAGAATGAGGATGAGGGCGAGGATGAGGAAGAGGGTGAGGATGAGGATAGGATAAGGATGAGGATGAAGATGAGGGTGAGGACAAAATGATGAAGAG
>NC_032015.1:10259452-10298789 GCF_001865875.1 Lupinus angustifolius | reverse complement strand
GTTCTCATAGCGCAAACTAGACGATCTCTGACAACTCCTTTTGAAATCAGGAACGATAAGAGGGACATATCATTCATACATTGAGCTCGTTGATATTAATCCTCATGGTTTGAGTTATAACGTCATTCATCATTTGCTTTTATGTATGTGATATATATATTGTGTATGTTAAGCATGTCTTTTTGGATGTAATATTTTGTGTAATTCCACACCGTCAATGAGTAATATTCATTAGATGTATTACACTCTCTTCTTTATGTTTGTCTTTTATTCATGTTTTTTCCAGATGGATCGTTCTTCCAGGATTCGGAGTTACTGCTTTTCGATGTCCCATGAGGGAGCATGAAAGATTAAGGGTGATCGTTATACCTACACAGGCCCTTGTACCATAGGAGCTATTTCCATTTCTATTTTGCTCTTTTATTAGGGTACCTATGTAGGGTATTTATTTTGGGATTAGTTTTATTTGGGCGACGATTAGGACTCCCTATTGTACTTCGTACCAACATTTTATGATATTCTAATGAAGTATGATTTAAAGTTATATTGAGTTATTTTTTAATTATCATTAGGTAATGGTTTTCGATTTTCTGCATTGTATCTTACTTAAAGTTATGTTTCGAAAATGAAACAAATATTAGGAAATAAAATTTATATGGCTTCATTATTCAAAAAACAATTTTACCCATTTTTGAGCAAGATTTTTGGAGTAATTTTCGGGGCGTTACACAACGCACTTTTGCAACCTGGATTGCCATGCCACAACTCCCCCTGCAAACTTAATCAAGCAACCTGAAGTGGACTTTCTAGAATCAATGTCTCCAACCATATCAGAATCAGTATAGTCCACAAGAGTAGGTTTATCACCTCAAAACAAAGCCTCAAAATAGTCGTACCACAAAGATACCTCAAAATCCATTTCACAACATTCTAATGCTCTCTGTCTAGATTTGACAGAAATCTACTAACTATGCCAGTAACATGTGTAATATATGGTCTTGTACACACCATTGTATACATCAAACTGCCCACAACAGATGCATAAGGAACTTGTTGCGTATCTGATTTTTCAGCTTCATTTGAAGGATACTATTTTGCACTCAACTTAAAATGAGTAGCAAGAGGAGTTGATGACAACCTCTTTGTGAGTTGCCTTAATTTGAAGCATCGTTTCTTGTGAAAGTCCCACTTTGATTGAAAATTGATTCATTTTGTATTTGATTGAGCCCTTTGTAGTAATTTGCCTTAAAAGGCCTCAGTTTGATTTGTGTAACTTGGGATGTTTATGAATTGATCACTGTTAGTTAGAAAGAAAGAAGAAGTCATGGTTTTGATGATGAATTTGGTTAAGTAAATGTGAATGTGTTTAAGAAGATGGTTGGGGGAATTTGGGGTGGAATGGTGCCACAAACAAGCGTTGTTTGATAAGACTTGTGAAGTTCACCATAAGATAAAGGAACTCTTGATAAGAACGGGTACCTTGGCTGAGCCAATAAGCTAGGAGAAAACTCATTAACAATGGAAAATTCCAAACAAAATTCAACGTACTTTATTAATCATCTATGCAAAGTTCATATATATAATAAAACTTAGGTTGATTAGCCATAAATAAAAGCATGGAAAGATAATCTAATCTTATCTAATTTTTAATCTAATCTTCACGGTTGGTGTAATTGGTCTTGGCCGAAATCGTTGTTGAGGAAAAGCTAATCTGATTTGAATTTGTTTTGATGATTGGATTGAGAGAATTCCTTCCTTTATCTTCACATAATAAGGCCTCCTTTTGATTGAAATTAGGTTGTTATCCTTGTGCTGGTTGAAACTAGATTAGGATTTTTCTATGTTGATGAGATTTCATTCCTCCTTGTTTCTAGTTGTGTGGTGCTTCTTTTGTGTCATATTCTATCTTCTTCAACCAACACGCCTTATCTCCTTGTTTCCAGCCGTGTAGACTTCTATCAACTTGCCACATGCTTTATCTCCTTGTCTTCCTTGTTCCATCTCTAATTCATGGTCGTGTAATCCTACATAAAGGAATAAAATTTATTTAAGACAAATGCATCTAATGAAATCAAATCAAGACATGGTAATTAAAATTAAATTAAGACATGATAATTAAAATTCCCAAGCTAGTGTGAGTTAAGACACGCCCCACTTATTTTGGGTCCTAACTACTTGTGGGATTTTAAGACACTTCCCACTCGTTGTAATAACTCATGAGGTCAAGGTGGATCCTCCACCAAGCCATGAGTTCCCTTAAGATCTCCAATTAGGCTTATGCAATTTAAAGCCTTCTCATCTTTCTTGGTCCCATTTGCACTTGTCTCATGATGGTAAATATGAGTTGTCAAAATGCTTCTTGGGCCCTTTTGATATTTTCTCGAGTTATTGGGCCTCCCAAGCTATGTAAAGGTTCTTCAATGATGTTGGACCCCAGTAGGTTTACATCAAGAGTGCTTACCACTTTAGCATTTTTCATCTGGAACTTCTGTAACACTATCTTAATATAGTATTCTTGTGACAACCAAAGTTTCTTTTCTTGTCTATCTCGCATGATTCTTATATCAAGAATCTGCTTAGTAGCTCATATGTCTTTCATGACAAATGACTTGCCTAATTGCTTCTTTAACATGTCAATCATGGAAATATTTCTTCCAATAATAATCATGTCATCAACATACAATAACAGGATGATGAAATCACCATCTGCAAACTTTCTAATGAAGACACAATGATCAGAAGTAGTCTTCTTGTAGCCTTGCTCACACATAACAGACTCAAACTTCTTGTACCATTGTCATGGAGTCTGCTTCAAACCATATATACTCTTTCTCAGCCTACACACATAGTCTTATTTCCCTTCAACAAGAAACCCATCAATTGTTTCATATAAATCTCTTCCTTCAAATCACCATTAAGGAAATTTGATCTACCTCCAAATTAAGAGTAGCAGCCAAACTCAATACAATTCTAATGGATGACATCTTCACCACAAGAGAAAAAATCTCACTGAAATCAACACCCTTTCTCTGTCTGAAACCTTTAACCACCAATCTAGCTTTATACCTTGGAGATGTAGAATTAGTTTCTTGTTTCACCCTGTAAATCCACTTGTTTTCCAAAACCTTCTTCCTTTTTGGAAATTTGACCAAATCAAAAGTGTGATTATCATACAAAGACTTCATTTCCTCTTGCATTGCATCCAACCACTTCTTCTTTTCTTCATTTTCCACGGCCTCATGATAATATTCAGGTTTTCCTCTATATGTCATAGTAACATAGTCATCAGAAGGGTACCTGCTAGATGGTTTCCTCTGCCTATTAGACATCCGAAGTTTAACTTGAGGTGGTTCAAGAGCATCACCAAGATTCTCATATTGTGACATCTTATGTTCATTTTCACCAATATCAATGGGAAAATCGAACTCATCTCCAAGCTGTTGATCACCAACATAATGATGTTGCTCACCATTTTGTATGTTATTCTCAACTATATCCAAATCATGTATAGGCATCCAAAATGGATCAATATCAGATAATCTACTATCTTCATCGGGTATAGTCTTCTTCATCTTATCAATGTATTCAATGGTTTGATCTTCCATGAACTTCACATCACGACTTCTAACAACCTTTTTCTCAATAAGATCATACAAATTGTAGCCAAATTCATCTTAACCATAACCGATAAAGATGTTATGTCTTGTCTTCGCATCCAACTTGGACCTTTCATCCTTTGGAACATGCACAAATGTCTTCCACTTAACTCAGAGCAACTGCAGGACTAAGATTAATAACATGCACTATTGTGTACAAAGCCTCAGCCCAGAAATGTTGAGGTAATTTTGCTTCAGAAAACATACACTTAACTCTTTCAACCAAAGTCTTGTTCATCCTCTCCGCTAAGCCATTAAGTTGAGGAGTCTTATGAGGAGTCTTTTCATTTCTAATACCTTATTGTTTGAAGTAATTATCAAATAGACCATAATACTCACCATCGTTATCAGTACGAATGCATTTCCGCTTCTTGCCATAATGTCTCTCAACCAAAACATGAAATTGTTTGAACTTTTCAAGCACTTGGTCCTTTGTCTTCAAAGCATAGACCCAAAGCTTCCTTGAACAATCATCAATACAAGTAGCAAAGTAAATTGCACCACCAAATGACTTTACCTTTAATCGACCACAAACATCAGAATGCACCAATTCAAGCAACTCTGACTTCTTTGAGGGGGGATGCTTCTTAAAGCATACTCTGGTTTGCTTACCAACCATGTAATGAGAACATTTCTCCAAATCTACACTCTTCAATCCCGGAAGTACATCCTTTTTGACTAAATAATTCAACCTTTTTTCACTTATATGACTAAGTCTGCGATGCCATAAAGAAGTCTCATATCCATGGCATTTACACTTTCTTTAGCAACCGAAGCTTTTGTCCAATACAATTTAGAATTTTTTTTCCTCCTGACCACAACCAAGTTACCTCTAGTGAGTTTCCATTTTCCAAAACCAAAGTGATTATCATAACCACCATCATCAAGCATCTACACATAGATCAAATTGAAATGAACATCTGGAGCATGTTTAACATCTCTTAGCAACAACTACACTCCCATGTTGGTATGCAAACAAATATCACCAATACCAACTACCTTTGACACATCATTATTACACATCTTCAATACTCCAGAATCATCATAAGTGTAGGATGTGAAGAATTCCTTCCTTGGTGTAACATGCAGTGTAACACCACTATCAATTATCCACTCACTCTCATCTGATACAAGGTTAACCGAATCACGGTCATAGAGAATAATAAGATCGTCACAAATAGCATTAGTAACACAATCATCGTCACCATGATTCTTCTCGTTTTGCTTGTCCTTCTTGTCTTTGTTCTCCCTTTTCCATTGAAAACAATTCTTCTGTATGTGACCTAGTTTGTGACAATAATGATACTTTACATTCTTGTATCTAGACTTAGACTTACTTCTACCCTTTTCTCTATCACATTTCGATTCCTTTCTATCTATGACTTATCCCCTGTTTTCAGTGACAAACACCTCAAAATGAGATGAAGTACGATGTGTCTTCCTTCTCATCTCCTCATTTTGAATACTTCCATTTATACTCTCCAAAGAGACAATACCATCAAGCGCTAAATTTGTAATTAAAACTCAAAATATTTCCCAAGAATCTAGTAGAGTATTTAGTAGCCATAGTCACAACACTTCATCATCAAACTTGATACCCATTCTAGATAATTGATCACGGATCTCTTGAAAATCATTCAAGTGATCTGAAATAGAAGCTCCCTCCTTGTACCTCAAATTCATCAAGGAATTCAACAAGTATAATTTATTATTCCCTGATTTAGAAGCATACAAGGATTCAATTTTATTCCATAATGATTTTATATTTTCCTTATTAGCAGTGTGATTGTAGACATTGTCTTCTACATATTGCTGAATAAAACCACAAACTTGTTGATGCTGAAAACTCCAATCTTCGTTAGACTTTGACTCTGGCTTCTCAGTAGCAAACACATGAATATGCAAACTCTTCACAAATAATAAATCTTTCATTTTTCCTTTCTACAAGTCATAGTTAGTGTCATTCAAATGTATTATTCTATGTGTATTTGGCTTCATCATTCAAGCAAGTCAAATAACCTCAAACCAAAGAGCTCTGATGCCACTCTGATGAAAAATTCAACACAATGACAAGGAAAACTCTAACAGAGTATATGCAACGGATAATAATTTCCCCAACTTGCTAGATTCTATGAGGAGCAATAACAACTAATGGTAGTAAGTAAGAACACGCAAGAGACTTTTAACGTGAAAACTCTTCTTGATGTGAGAAGTAAAAACCATGGGCACAAGCCAGTCAATCAAACTCCACTATGATAAAAATAAGAATAAAAGAGTGTCTCAAAATACAGCACAAAACATGTTCAACAATACGTCATACAACATAGCAACAAGCTTGAAAATGAGAACACAAAGTTGCAGAAAAAAACCAAAAAAAGAGCCATTGTTTTGGCTCGTTTTCTACCACCTTGGACGACTTCTCACCGATCCAACCATTTAGAATGAAGTACCATAAGCTGTGAACCTGCTGTCTAAATTTTAGCCCGATCCAACTATGAACGAAAATGCAGTTGCAAATCTCCCACGACTGCTATGAGTTCCTATGGGTTGAGTTCTTTCAACTTATCTATTACTTTTTTATTGACTCTTTTTGCCTAAACTGACTTCACACTCTTACCACATCTGACCCCTATCAATTAAATTAAGTGATATACGTGAGTTTTGTCCAACTGGGTCTTTTTCCACATAGGAAGATAGCCCAAACCTAACAGAAACATTTATAATTCTTTCTTGATTTCAAATTTACAATATATTTTGTAGATTGAGTTGTTTGACTATGAGAATTCTTAAAAGACTATGAACATAAATTATAAATTGGAGTATATACATGTTAGAAAATTTAACAATTAAATTGCATACCGGTTAAACTGAATATACATACATATATATATATATATATATATATATATATATATATATATGTATGTATATTCAGTTTAACCGGTATGCAATTTAATTGTTAAATCAGTACTCTAACCAGTTTAATAATCAGTCCAGTTTTAATAACATTGGTTTTAAGCCTATAAAATTGTTGTCCATTACTAATATTCTTTTCTAAAAAATCCCATTTTTATTACTAGATCTTAATTTGCTTATTTTGTTTCATTTTAAAAAGGTATCATTTTAAATATCTTTTATGCCTACTAGACATGCCACTTGTCGGACCCTACCTCATATTCTTCTTGGATCCGTCTCTTTATCAAATAATAATTAGTATATAGATGCATGTCAGTATACAAGTTACATTATAGAATGTAAAAATCTCAGTTCCATGGATCTGGCTGAAACTAATAATGCATGTGTTTGTCTTTCTACGTTAACGGGCACTTTCAGGTAAGTAGCCAGAAAGAGCATGTGGCCAGCCAACTTACTAACAAATAGATAAGCACTTCAGAGGGAGTTAAAAGAAGTTCGGAACAAAATTGTGTTTCATGAAATGGTTTCTTTAATTAAGGGAAAAGTTCTGCTTTCTAGACCATATTCATTTGAGTTCTGAAATCAAGCACAAGGAGTTGGTCAGTAATCCCGAAAGTTAGAACTTTAAGTATTGTATAAGGCCAATGGTCTATGCAAATTTACTTAGGTAGTGCACTTTGACCAGAAATTTATCATAGTAATGTAACTTTTGTACTTATTATAAAAGTAGTGCATTTTCTCGTAAATCGGCAACCCCATTGCCGTTTTCCTTCTCTTTTTTCTCTTGGACCTACATAAATCGACAACACTGGTGGAGTTTATTTTATTTTTTTAATATTTGCTCATAAATCGTCACTGAAGATGGAGTTTTCCATGTTGATTTTTTTTATAGAAATCGTCACTTCGAAGGAGTTTTTCATTTTATTTTAATATATTACCTAAATCGTCAATGACATAGGAGTTTTTGACTTTGCCCTAAATTTTTTTTTATTGAAATCGTCACTCCTGAAGGAGTTTTTCATTTTATTTGAATATATTACCTAAATTGTAAATGACATAGGAGTTTTTCACCTATTTTTTTTATTATTGTTCACAGTTTGACCTAAATCACCTGACATTGGAGTTTTTTTTCCCGCGTTTTTTACTACTATCCTAGCTCTATATAATCATCCAACACTTCCATCTTCTTCTCCTAAAAACTTATATGTTCTCAAACTTCTTCCCCTAAATACATTTCTTCTGAAACTTCTTCCCCTAAATACATTTCTTCTAAAACTTCTTCCCAGCAGTTTTTTATGCTTGTCTCATTTGGAGCTTTTCTTCTCGTACAGATTGCTACTTGATTAGAGGTTATTAGAGGTATTATATTTTATCAACTGTAGTATATTTAGTTGTTAACGTTTTGTAATATTAGTATTTTGTTTAATGTAGATGGCTATTCTAAGAGAAATTGTTAGCGACTTTAATGATGAAGAAAACATTGAAATATGTAGTGATGAGGAGGAGGTCGATGTTGGTTCATCTTCTATGATGACATATAGTTGTCCATCATCATTTTTTCATAACACAAATTCTAAAGTTGGTCGTGATTTTGGTCACACAAGTGGTTTAATGAATAATAATAATAATGATTTATTTGTTGGAATACAATTTGAATCTAAAGAAACCACAATAAATGCTATTAGACAATTTCATATTCAAAATTCATTTGATTATGTTGTTGATGAATCTAGACTAGATAGATATGTTGGCAAATGTACACATTTTGGTGCTGGATGTGAGTGGCGAATTCGCGCTTCTTTTAATGTTAAGCATGACATATGGGAGATTAAGAAAATTAATGGAACACACAGTTGTGAATCTATGTTGGTTTCCAAGATCATAGCAAATTAATTTCATCATTTATTTCAGACATTGTTGTTAATTTGGTATTTGCGGATCCGAGTATACCAGTTAAGGCACCAGTTAAGGAGGTTGTTAGTCGTTTTGGTTATACAGTGACATATAGAAAGGCTTGGACTGCAAAACAAATGGCATTGGCCAAACATTTTGGTGATTGGGAGGGATCATACAATGAGTTACCATGTTGGATGAATGTTGTACAATATTTCTCTCCCGGTACAATTGTGAAATATCAAGCACGTCATCATATTACAGATGGTATGGAAGACCCTAGTCGATTCATTTTGGATAGAGTGTTTTGGGCTTTCAAACCATGCATTGATGGGTTTGCATATTGCAAACCAATTATACAAGTGGATGGAATATTTTTAACTGAGAAATATACTGGAACATTGCTTATAGCGAGTTCACAAGACGGAAATAGACGGGTATTTACAGTTGCCTTTGTCATTGTTGAAGGAGAGACGAAAGAAGCTTGTGAGTGGTTTTTTTACAATCTTAAGACTTATGTTACCCCTCAACCAAACCTTTGTATCATATCAGATAGGGGAACATGTTTGTTAGCTGCACTCCGAAGCGAGTTGACGGGATGGTCTAGTGAACAGTCCATGTATTCGTCATATTGCTAGTAACTTCAATAAGGAATTCCGAGTCTCTGATCTAAAAGATAAAGTCATACAAATGGGTATGTATTAGTTATATTTGTAATTTATATACATTGTTGATGTTCTAGATTGATATATTTTCTTTAATTTAATTTTTAGGTTATGAGTTGATGCGACCACGGTTTGAGCGGATGTTGAATTTGTTGCGGCAAAAACATCCCAGGGCTGGTGCGTGGTTGGACAGATTCCAAAAAAAAAGTGGAGTCAAGCATACGACGAAGGTAGACGTTTTGACCACATGACCACGAATCTTGCAAAATGCATTAATGGTATTCTGAAAGGATCTAGAGCTCTTCCTATCACAACCTTTGTGAGAGCAACCTAGTATAGGCTAAATGAATGGTTCATTCAGCATCGGGATGAAGCTAATAACATGATTAGAGCAGGGCATATATATTGCGAAGAGTTGACAAAAGTGATTAAAGAAAATCAACGACAATCCACTTGTCAAGTAGTTCGTAATTTTTCACGGGAAACCGGAGTCTCGGAGATTGAATTTGTATCTAGATCTGGTGGTCGTCAAGTGAGGATTTACACTGTTAACTAGCTGATAGTTGGTGTGATTGTGGTGAATTTCAATCATTAAGATTGTCATGCTCTCATGTGATCGCAACACGCGCTTCATTGGCTTTAGATTGTAGCCAATTTATCTCTCCAATTTACCGGCTGGATAATATTGTTAAGGCATATGGATGTCACTTTCAACCGATTGGTAATGAAGAATATTGGCCCCCTTATTCTGGTCCAATATTCATTCCCAATCCTCTAATGTGGAGAAAAAGAATTGGAAGACCAAAAACTACACACATTCATAATGAGATGGATGAAGTTCCTCTTGAACAAATTAAAAAATATGGATGGTGTAGAACTGATGGGCATAATAGGAAGACATGTCCACTAAGATCTAGAGAACTTGGTGAAAGTTCTACACAACATTTCCATAATAACTAGTTTATTTTGTAATCTTTATTTTTAGTATGTAATTATTTACTATTGTACTTTTGCATCACGTGAAGAAGAATATGGGTGTGAATATAGTATAGTATAATTATAAAATATGTATACTATAATATATATATATATATAGTATAGTGTAATTATAAAATATGTATACTATAAAATATATATATATATATATAGTATAGTGTAATTATAAAATATATACTATAAATATTTTTACGTGAATACAATTTTCACTCCCTCACAATCACTATAAATATTTGCATATTCATTTCACTAACTCACATTCACTCTTCACACTTTCTTCAAAGTTTCTTCACACCTTATTCAGACTTTCTTCACATATACACAGTTTGTAATGGGGTATCTTAATTCAGTGTCAATTGACACTTCACTACTTACAATGCAAAATGATCATATCTCAAACAATATCTGGAATGGCATTGAATGTGCTTTTCGGCCTAGATCTTGTTTCTGCAATCACTACCTTTTGAACCAGTGTTGCAAGTTATCCGCAACACTGCTTTTGGTAACTTGTTGACACTTGGAGCGGTAAAAATCAACAATCATCTATTATTAGCAATGATCGAGAGATGGAGACTAAAAACACATACTTTCCACTTTCCATGTGGATAGGCCATCATCACTCTTGAGGACGTGGCTTACCAACTTGGGATTCCGATAGAAGGAGAAGTTGTTACCGGAGTGACAAGTACGGATTGGGAAGCACTTTGCATCCGGTTGTTGGGTGTTGTTCCAGTAGGTAACGAATTAATGGGGTAGAGGATGAAACTCACTTGGTTTGATATGACATTTCGTGATCTCCTTGAGAATGTTAATGAAGTAGTTATTAAACAACACACTAGAGCATTTATTCTCAGAATAATCGGGGGATTTCTCATGTCAGATACATTAGGTAACCGAGTCCACCTTATGTATCTCCCCTTACTTGAGGACTTAACGGACACATTCCAATACAGTTGGGGCTCAGCTGTATTGGCTTATCTTTATGGAGGACTATGTCGTGCAGCAATAATTAGTGATCAAAAAGAGATTGGCGGATGTCTACTACTCCTTCAATCATGGCATATGATCGCATTGAAAATCTTGCACCAAGACTGTGCGACCCAACAACACCTTATTTTCCATTGGTCAAAATGTATATATTAATTTTATCATTATATGTAAATTTTTAATTAATAAAACTGATTCAATTTTTTTTTACTAACTAACAATGATTAATAATGGGTGGTCACAACATTTAATCACCACCAACATCCCTGGACATGTTGTTAATATCATACGTGCAATGTTTGACCATATGCGCGTTGATTAGGTATATTTGTATTTGTATCTTTTATGTAGAAATGTATATTGTTTATGTTTGTATATTTTTATGTACGAATTATAAGCCAAACTTTCATTCTGTATCTATATTTTTTATGCTAACTTTTTTATTAACATTTTTACCAGTTTCGGTGAATGTCATATTATCAACTGTCTTTCCTCCCAAACATCTCGAAGAGAAACCGATCATATGTGCCACTAATCTGTTTCTCAATTGTGGAATGGCATCCTACTGATTGGGTTATGAGGCAATTTGGTTTTGGTCAACCAATTCCACAAGATCCAGTGAATTGTGAAAAACTTCATAAAGTTGACTTACATGACAAATTGAATGTAACTGGCCACATAAGCATCATCGCTGAATTCAAATATGGAATAATTAGGATAACTATGTGGTCGGTGGTTTACCCACAAATACCCTGCCTTTGAACCACTAATCTGAATATATGCAGTGGTACTTAAAAAGGACTAGAATATACATATCTAGAGATGGAGCACACTCTGATGGAATTTTAACTTTTTTTAATAAATTAAACTTTCTCTTTAATCAATTTATTTACTTCTAATTTTCTCTACTTTTCAGTACACCTTTGCAAAAAGAATTTGTGATCAGAGTCGCCCTCCACCTTCACTTATAAATCCTACACAAT
Organism: Lupinus angustifolius; assembly: GCF_001865875.1. Classification (NCBI taxonomy): domain Eukaryota; kingdom Viridiplantae; phylum Streptophyta; class Magnoliopsida; order Fabales; family Fabaceae; genus Lupinus; species Lupinus angustifolius. The sequence goes on along the minus strand of NC_032015.1, from coordinate 10,286,693 downwards.
CTTTATGTGACGTCTTCTCATCTGGCCATGAAATGATGGGAGCATTGGCTGAACTATACCCCAATGCATACTCTACCCATATTGATGAAGCTCCTCTACTCATCATTATTATATACCAGAAACTGACTTTCCGCAACGAACTCTAGCGAATAGTCATAATCAATGACATACTTCATCACTTACTCCTCAATAACAACAACAACAACAACCGTATGGGTTCGCAAATTATAATTATTCATACAATTATATGTCTTCAAATTCTCAAATTCTACTACCATCAATGTTTTCTACTACTTCAAGTACATCATTGTCGACATACAATTCTCAACAATATTATCGTCCTACTTTGCCGTCTACAAACATTTTTTGTATACAACATACTGATTATGAAATTGTGGTTGAGGATGTTGATGGAGATAATTCAGATGATGAGGAGGCACAATTGGCGACACGTGGTCGAGGGAGAATCTCGCAGCGGAATGAACAACAATTAAGAGTTCAACCACCAAGAAAGAGAAAACCACCTCCATGTGGCACTTCATCACATAGTCATCATTAAAGTTGTTTCGAATTTAATGTATTAAAATTTTAATATTGTAATATTTTTTATTTTTAATATTAGTATTTCAAAATATAGTAATAGGTTGGAATGAACAAAAATTATACTAAAAATTTAAAGATAGAACTCAACCTATTCATGTTAGGGATACATGAATAAAATAAAATAATAAGTAAAACTGGTACAAAGAAAAAACATAAAACTCTCACTCTATTGCCGATTTACACACACATATATATATATATATATATATATATATATATATTAAGAAAATAGAATATTAAACCTCCACCATCATTGCTAATTTACACTAATATATTAAAAAACAATGAAAAACTCCTTTTGGAGTGACGATTCCTAAACCCTAATATATTAAAATAACATGGAAAACTCCATCTTCAGTGACAATTTATGAGGAAATATTAAAAAATAAACTCCACTAGTGTTTTCGGTTTATGTGGGTCCAAGAGAAACAAAAAGAAAGAAAACGACCATGGGGTTGCCGATTTACAAAAAAAAAATACACAACTTTTGTAATAAGTACAAAAGTAAATTTGCCCATGGTCTCTGTCAATATTTTCTGACAAACCACGACACCTGGGAAAGATTAGTCACTAGTCAAAAGGATAAGTGTAGGGATTTGCTATATAATATTATAAGAAGTCTCACGGTAGAATTATATAGAGGAAAGAAATTAATATAATATATGGGACTCAAGTCCATTTTTATAGCATACACCAATTAAAAGCACTATATGGGCCTTCAATACAAGGATATGTTCATAATTATCAAAAATATCTTAGAAGTTATTTTTGGAAGATGATTGTTGGTTAGGAAGTTAGAAACTATCTAGTTAGGTTTGTGTTAGTTACTTGTTTTATAAAAACAATTTCCCTCTTTTCTCTTATAAATATGTCATATTGACTCATTTTTTTCATTCAATTCAATAATTAGAATATATTTCATTCATTTCTCATTCTTTCTTTTTTTCATCAAGAAAATTAGTTCATACCTATGTCAAGTTGGGTTTTTAGTCTCATTGTCTAGAAGTGATACAATTGTGCTCCCTTGCAGTAAAAATAAATCATCTCCACCAAACTGGTCCTCTAAAGGACCAGCAAGCATAGAACCATCTTGGCTTGGGGAACTTATCCTTCATTCCTAATTTGGGATCATGCTTTCCTTCTTTCTTGTTCTTCCTTATATAATTTCTTGAGGTTCTCATTCTAAGCTTTAGCCTCATTAACTTTTTGTTCAAGAAGCTTCATAGATTGGACATCACCACACTTGTGCAAGCTTAGACTGTACTCTTTTCAGGATTCAGCTCCAAGCCTTTGTTTTTAAAGTTGGGTTTCCAGTTTCACATGTATGTGCGAACTGGGTTGCACCAAGTGTACTCGAATTGGGGTCTTTAACTTGAAGAAACAAAGGTGTTCGTGTGAAGTTGTGAAAAACTCCTCTGTTTATTCAATAATTCAAGGCTTAATATATAGCCCTATCGGTTACAAGGAATTCAGCATATCCTAATAAACCACTTTGCTAGATAGTGGCCATGTCTCCTAGATAATAGACACGTCTAACAACAGAAACAAATGAATAATTCTAAAACAAATCAACTAGCCTACATAATAGGACTTTATTCAAAAGCACTAACTTCTCCCCAAGACTTGGTCAATATTAGTAACTGCATTCATTTCAGTTCGACGGAATGCCTAAAAGAATATTATCTCGTAGAGCTTCTTAGACAGATAAGATGAGTCGTTTCCAGCTAGGGAAAAGATATATGATAGCTCCGAAAGGAGTTCAATGGCAGAAGAAACATACTCTTCTTAGAAGTCACGTGACTTCAAGTAATGCTTTGGAAGCTTTATGGTAGACAAAGGTTCAAGGACTTTGCCTGGTTTTCCACCATCTAGTGATTTTGTATTCTAAAATATCAAGCACCATATGTAACATGTATGAAAATCCCACTAGAACCAGAACTAGAAAGAAGATTAAGTCATTCAATACATTTGAGTCTGAGTGGTAAATATCTAGGACTGGTAAACAAGAGAGGAACACCATTCTGATTGATTTTTTCTTTCTTTCATTATAAAGGTTGGTTTTCTTTTATCCATGATGGTTAAGCTTAGATATAGATTTTGCAAGGGATGATTAGCTTCTGTCCATGGTGGTTAAGTAAAGATATAGCTTCTGTCATGGATGGTTCAGCGTTCAATGATATAGCTTCTGTCATAGGTGGTTAAGCGTTGTTATTGCTTCAAATCAATTCCAAGCTAAGAGTTTAAAATTTTCAATATCCAGCTTGATGGGGGATATTGAAATATATTGTGTCAATGTATATAATAGTGTATATGAATAGGAGAGATTATATTGTTGAGTTGTTTTAGCCCAAGTTATTAGTTTCTAGTAGCAAAATAGTTAGTTGGTTAGTTAATTTAGATGTTAGGGGAGTTAGTTTTTTTTCTTCCTTTTATAAAAGGACCTCGTTGTAACTATTCAAAATTCAATTCATTCATTTCACTCAATATTCATTCAATGAATGAAATTCATATCCTATTTCTGCTCTTGATTCTTATTATGGTACCAGAGCAATAATTATGTGCTTCTGCATATGTATTATTCTTGTTTTCAATCTCCTTCATTCTTCTTCTTCTTGTTTTCGCGTCCAACAAAGTTGTGATCACAGTGAAGAAACTGAAAGCAATAAACTTAGAGGAGAGATAGAATTTGTAGTAGAAGTTGAAGGTCGTGAAAGATTTTAGTTAAGAAACTCACTAAGAAGTTCTTGGCGATTTTGATGTTCTTGAAGTTTCTTTTTCTTCATCTGATGTATGAAAGAGTCACATTTGACTCAAATTGTGGGCCATAACAGAAGGTGATGTAACGTCCCTACAATGCAATAGTGTTGATGCAATAAAGAATATATTGTCACCCATGCAAAGTGACATGTCGTCTGCTACTTTCCTATGAAGGTTCAAGTTGATATTTTTCCTAATATGGGGCTTCACTTGTTACATCTTTACATACACTTGCAATTGGACATCCCATGTTCTTAGAGATTTCTTATATCTATTCTTCACAAACATTGTTCAAGGAGTTATAGACGGACTTCTAACCCCATTTAACGTTTTTCTTGATTACTATGTTTTATTTACCCCTCTTAGACACAACATTGTCATAGTGTGTAATTTTACATAATTGAAGCAGCATGTTAGGATCAAGATTCTGATCCATTTTTCTCTCTTTCATCATTAATATTTGATTCGCTTCTGTTCATGGTAGTTAAGCTCAAATATAACTTTTGTCATGGATGGTTAGCTTCTGTTCATTGTGGTTAAGTAAAGATATAGCTTCTGTCATAAATGGTTAAGTGTTTGATGATATAGCTTCTGTCATGGATGGTTAAGCGTTGTTATTGCTTCAAATCAATATTATGAGTTGGAAGTCAAAAATGTTTACTCACCAACTTGAGGGGATATTAAAGATATTTTAGAGGTTATTTTTGGAAGATGATTGTTGGTTAGGAAGTTAGAAATTAGCTAGTTAGATTTGTGTTAGTTGCTTGTTTTACAAGCTTTCTTTTCCTCTTTTCTCTTGTATAAATAAGCCATATTGGCTCACTTTTTTCATTCAATTCACTAATTATAATGTTTTTCATTCATTTCTCATTCTTTCTTGTTTCATCAAGAAAATTAGTTGATGCCTCCTACCATTTTAACATTAACTCTTATTATCTAATAATAGTTTGGTAAATGTGCAACAATCTCAGTGACGTAAGATAATTACCTCTTTACTAAATTCTAGTGGCTGCTTCTCATCTATTGGACGAATAGGATAATCTTTTATGAGAAGAGAAGTAGCGAATACTTATGGTATTTTTGCATAGGGTGCTAGCTAACTTTGATGCAAGGTGTAACACATACATTAGCTTGAACGAAGTGTAAAATAGATATTGATAGAGATGCAAGTTGTGACATAGACATTGGCTTGGATGGAAGGATGCATCATAGATGTTGGTTGACATTGATACATGGTGTGTGATGGGGGAGTACCCCTTAAGGTGTAGCATGACAGTTCTTTTGAATTATGATTGTTGATATAGACAATAGTGATAGTGGTTGAAGCTTTCTAAGAAAGTTTAACGGTTCAGTTAGGCTGAGTATTGAAGATAATGTTTGTTGGTGAAGTTTTGTAGAGGTTCCATAATAAGAAAAGACTTCCTAGTAATAGAGAGGTGGACGTTGTGTTTGCTAACTGACAAATTGGTCTATAAAGAACCTAACAGGTGTCGCAAACAAGTAAAGAAATGAGTTGTCGAATCCATAAGGACTTGATGAATATTAACCTTTCAACGAACAATTGCTATCCTAAGTTACTTACAAAAGGGGTTTTCAGATTGTTGATTACACTACAAATGACTATAAGATTAAAATACTTTAGTAAAAGATGTTGGGATCAAATTTCATATTAATCATTATCAATACATAGACGACTCAATAACACTTATTTGTTTAGAAAGATTCTTCCACAAAAATAACCCACAGGTACTAAAAAAAGCTAATGTTTTAATTAATTTAGTAGTTTATGTAATAAATTTATGTGTCCAGTAACTTTATACATAAGATGAAGAATTATAACTCACAAAATCATACATATACGTTAGTAGTCTATGCATGTGAAATTGAGTTAAACACAATACATTAAATGTACTCATCGCCAACGTCTTGGTCATATGAGTAGTTCACTAAAATAGCACTATGTCTAACAACTAAATTAACAAGATGAAGATATAAGAATTTTTTAAGCATACAAGAAATAAAGATATTCATATTGAGTATAGTCACTACAAAATATTGTTTTTAATTTTTTTTTTACAAATTTAATTTTTGTACAATCAATTCCAAACAATAGAAATGTGGGTTGACAAAGACACGTTGTGAACACACTAGTGTAGATAACTAAATAAGTAAGTAATTATAAAATACTAATATTTATTTATTAGATTATAAAATTACTAATGATTTTACCAAATTAAGAAATATTTATTTATTCAACTATAAAATTAGTAATAGTTTTACCAAAATTTATTTAATTACCTAATATTTATTTAATTACCTACCTATTTAATTATTCCAATTAATTATTATTCATTAATAAATAACTAAACAAAATAAATAAATATTGTATGTCTTTTGTAGCAATCTAACAAATTTTAGCTAGTTCCATAGTTGTTTTACCGTACAATTGTAATTCAATAACCTATCTCCACAACTACAAACTACTAGTTACATTTATTATTAGAATCTATGAACTTGGAGTTCACACTTACATGTTACAAACATGGAATAATAAACTAGTTTTGTCAAATAGACTCACAAACTTTTAGTAGTACATGTTTGAGTTCCCTTAAACAAGAACCCGGGTTCGAGTCCTATGGATAGAAAAAAATATCCGTTAAGAGAGTATACATGTAGGAAACCAAAAAAAAAATAGACTCACAAACTCATGTTGCCGAATAGTGCATATATCTCTCTTGAGAGAATTAAATAGAATTGATTTCTCTTATTCACTTAAGAGTACATAGGACCTAAGCTTGACTTTAAAAGCTAAACTAATGTTTATTACAAGTATTGGGTTTGGGATACCAAAACGATAACTAAAATTCGAAATTAAAGAGTTCAATAGAAAATTTTCATTTACGATTTTCAGAAGAAAAAAATGTATCCATATGAGTAAGTACAATTGATAATGTTGTGGGAGATTAAACACAAGTTTTTGAGTTCATAGTAGTACTCTCCACCTACCCTTGAAAAAAGAAAAATAAAAAGCTACTTTACTAATAAAATCATGATAATAAATTTTATTTTTAATTAAGATAATCTAAATGAAGTATTGTTTTTCTTTATAACTTCATTTTTGCTAAGATGATATTTATATCCAAATGGATTACTTGTTAATGTTTTTTATATAATTTATAGAGAAAGTGACTTAAGTGTAAACAATTGTTATTGTTCGAAATGAAAATCGTTAATAGAGATTATTGGATCTTATTTAAATCATTAATATTAAAATATAAATTTACATTATCAATAACTAATTTTCAATCATACTCATCTACTTAAGGCTCATATTTATTGTTCTTATAGTTTTTTGAGTGTTTTTGTTTTTGTATAACTAAGGATATTTTATTACCTTATAGATAATTAACTAATCTTTTTCGGATGTATGTGATTATCTCTCTCAATAAGTGTCACTCATATAAATCAATTTCTTGACATTTCAGTATATTTGAGGATCCAGTAAAACCTTATAGTATTAGATTAATGTTTTGTTGATGATAATTGATTGAATATGTAATAATATATAAGCAAGTTTGATTGAAACAAATTATCAGTATAAAATATATTTATTTACACGAAAGATCCATATCAAAATTAAGATTAAAATATTAAAATATTTTTAATGATTTGATCTTTTCATAAACAATAATATTAATTAATAAATATAATAACTTATTTGTGCAATTACATAAGTAATTTGTATAAAAATCTTCTATTCTCAATGATATATATCATTCTCTTTGTCACGAATGAAAAATCCCTACTTTATAAAAATAAATTTAATCCTATTAAAAAATCGTAATTTTAATGTAACCACTATTTTTTTTATTGGTGACAAAGAAATTAGTACAAATTAGTGTGTGTATATAAATTTTTATTTTGTATTATATAATTATTATATTTGTAACTAGTTAAATATTAAAAGGAGAACTGGATACCATGGATCTTACACAAGTAAAATGATCTAACCAAAACATATCTGATTTGAACCATGTGATATTCCAATGACTGAACCATATGATATTCCAATAACTGAACCATATGATATTCCATTCACTGAATGTGGATTATATGGTTAATTAATGTATATTATATAATCTTGCTCTGTCATTCCATTAATTATTACTTCTTAAACCAACAGATATAGACTTCTTTTTTTAAACTAATTTTTTTGGGAGGCTAAGATTACCCTAATCCAATCATGTAACATGTGCAATGTTGTTTTCATAAACATGATTAGCATTAGATGCTGATGAAAATGAAACCTTAACAAAACCATATAACAGCTTAAAGAGTTGACCCAATGTTAGTTTATGATGATGAACCTTCACCTCTTTGTTTATACTGACACACATGAAAAGAAGCACATCTTGTGTGCACAACAAACAATTACAGCTTAAGTGAGATAACTCACAACTCACTAGATTCCTCATGGTGGACCCTCCTTTCAAGGGTTTATGACTCCATGTGTGATGCTATCATTTTCTACTATGAGAAGGGGCCTTTAACAATAAAAAGGGTTGGATCAGTGTCCCCACAATTTAAGTATTTTTCAGATTCATGCGCTATTAATATAATAATATAACACTTTAATCGGTATTTCATTAATAAAAACAATTAATAAAAAATGTAATAAATATTTTGAACTATTTGTGATAGCAAAATGTAACTAATAAAAAGTGCAATATACATAAATTAGTTGTGATAGCAAATTGTGTGTTGGATACTTGGATTCTTCTATCGAACATTTTGGTAAAAAATAAATTATTTTTATCCTTTTCTGATTTTAAAGTATAAATAAATAAATTATTTCTACTTTGTTCTTTAATTTTAAGGTAAAATGAAAATCCAATATCTTAAATTGACTAATTTCCATTATATTGCATGATTGATTTAATGGTTATATAACACTTGTTTTGTTATTGGAATATTTTTTTATCTTTCACTATATTTTATGGGATGAAGATCATATATTTCCATTCTTATATTATTTTATATATGCATTCAATTAAAAAGTGCAAGATTATATAAAAAAAATTAATATTTTTATATTATTTTATACAATGTTATGACTGTTGATCTTTGTTTCTATTTTATGCACCACAGATTCACTTTTTATCTATCTGATCTCAGCTTTTCGTTACATCCAGAATCAGTACTAAACCCTCATCCTCTATCCTCTAAAATTGCAAGTTCTGATAAACAGTGACAAATGAGTTCGTGCAAATAGGAAAAAGAACAATTAATTCATCAAAACAAGATAAAAACAATGATAAAAGGGGAAAAATCACTGACAACGTTTGAAGAGTAACAAAACATGAAAAGGAAAATACAAACACCCCTATTGATTGTTTCTCCCATTTACATCACCATCAACATAAAACAACTAGAAAAAAGAGCCCAGTACAATAATAAATTCATCAAGGTATCTTCTTTATTCATTATTTCTGAACCTATGAAGTCTGAACGTCTTAAATTCCCCTCAACTTATTTATTTTAGCTTTAAAAAATAAATAATTCACTTTTTCTGTAAAATTAAAAAAACATATAATCCTAGTGACTATATGCTATAGTATATGTTATTCTGCACCAGAACCTACACATTCAAATTCTTGAATATAAGACAACCCCACCACCACTAACATAGCTACCATTACCACCATTTTCAGACAAAACCTGCACTCTACATGACCCACCCCTATGCACCTTCTTTTGCCCCATTTGGCCTTCTCACTCAGCAGATGCACCCACTGAATCTGACTTGCTTGCCACTATCTCATATTTATCACCTTCATCATCCTCTTCACCTTCATCATCATCCATGTTCTTGTCATCATCATCATTATCTTCCTCATTGTGTTGCTGGTTGTTCATGGGGTCATTCTGCGCATCTTCCATAGTCAGGTCCGGCAGGGCTGAAGGTGGCGGTTGCTGAGGAGGCCATTGCTGCTCCGGCTGCACCATGAGCAGCGGCATCATGCTGTCGTGGTTCATTGAGTTCTGTACATTTCTCCTCTCCCTGTATAGAGCATCCAGCTCGTGAAAGTATGGACAGGTCTTGGAATCTTCTGGCCTCTTCTTATGGCTTTCTTTCACTTTCTTGTAATACTTGTTGATGTTCTCCCACTTCTCTTTGCACCTTTTGGCACTTCGGTTGTACCCATGCTTCTTCATCAAGGATGATATCTCTTCCCATAGTGCCCCCTTTGGTCCATTTTCCTGGTACTTGTCATCCATGCTTGTTCTCAGCTTTATCAGTGCCAAAATTTCCACTTTTGGCCACCTGGGAGAACTTGCTCTCATCATATTATCACCATTATTAGCTTTCACAATTTCAATGTTACTCACTTGTTGCTGTTGCTCATGTTCATGTTGTTGTGGGGCCAATACCACCAGTTCCATTGGTTGCTCCAATGTCTGTGCTGGTGCAGGCATTGGAAACTGTGTTGGTGCTGGCACCGCTGCTGGTGTAGTTGCCGGTGGCGCATGTTGTTGTGATGAAATATTAATGTTATTCAAAGCTTGCCCAAGATTTTGTTGTTCAGCTATTTTCTGAAATAATGCAATTACGGCTGCATCTTTTGCAGCAGCCATGGATCTTTCTTGTGCTAGAATTTCCCTTTCACTATTGATCCTTTGCATCTCTTGCATCCTCCATGCATCTTCTCTAGCAGACCACTCTTGCTCCCGCTTCTCTATGGCTTCCAAGAACCTCTTTTGGAGCTCTTCCTGCTTCTCAATCACCTCTTTCATTATTCTCTCAAAGAAGTCATTCAATTTCCTCTTCCGCTTGCGCCTTCCTTGGAATGTTTCATCAGAGGAAGTTGAAGAAGAACTGGAGTTGGGCAAGAGATCCATTGGTATGTTGGGAAAAGAAATTGGGTTACTATTGTTAACATGAGAAGGGTTAATTGTAGGGTTTGTTGTTAATGATGGGTTGAAATGTGTAGGGTTTTGTGGTGGTGGGAAAGAAGGGATTGGGTGGTTTATTGATGGGGTAGTAGCAATAGTAGTCTTGAGAATGGGTTGAGGAATTGATATAGGGAGTGTTGTTGATGGAACATTGGTGGCATGTGAAAAAGGAACACTCACACTGTTTAGATTAGTGGTGTTAGAAGCTGCAAACATTGGCATTGTTGTTGTGGTTGGAATTTGATGTGGTAATGATGAAGCAGTCACCACTATTGAAACCGGTGTTGCTTGTAATGGTGCTGTTGTTTGTGGTGGTTTTGAAGGTGGTGAAGATTGATTAGTTGTTTTTGCAGTGTGGTTATTTCCTTCAAGTGCTTGTAATTGATCAAAGAATCTATAAGTTTTGCCATATGATTTTCCACTTCTACCTTCCTTTGTTCTCTTGTGGTACTTGTAAACATTTTCAAATTTCTCTTTGCACTTCTTAGAATTTCTGTGGTACCCAAGTTCTGCCAGCTTCCTGATAACAACACCAAAGTGCCCAAAATGAAGACAAATTAATAAATAAATAAATAAATATAAACAAATGCTTTCTGGCTTTATCTTATACTCTTATCTCATCATTCATTAAATTCAGCTATGAAAATAAATATGTTAAGAAATAATGTGAGCATAAGATAATAAAACAAAATAAAAATATAAGAGAAATTCATGCACCAAAGTATGGAAATTAAAGCAAGTATAACTGAAAAGCTGAAGATAGGGAATGAGAGAGGAGAATATGTCAAAACACTTGACGTAATAGCAATAAAACTTTCATAACAAGTCCATTGAATTGGTGAACTGAAATATTTGTCATGGAAAGAACATGATCCAAAGTGAGATGATATCATAGATAATCTTACCTTAATCACCACCAACAGTGGATAACTGAAATAAAGGGAGGAAGAAAATCATACTTTGGGGGACTCAATTAAAGTACCAAACTTATTTGGATAAACAAAAGCAAATCACATATCCAAGCCATAGATGCTACATATATCTATATAAATAAATTATTTGTATGAACAGTTTATGTTTAAATTCAAATGAAAGAAAAGGACAGGTTGTAGAAAAAAAATCCACAAATGGAACTGTTAAAGAAAACAAATCCAAATGATAGAAGTGAAAGTGAAACACATTCCAAAGAGATTAAAGAACAAAACTTGAAGCAGAATTGAGAGTTTTCAGATCTTTCACAAGCTCAAACTAGCATTGAATTGAAGTAAAAATCTTCACACTGAAAACAAGAAAATTTTGAGAAAATAAATTGAAAACTAAAGACTTACCTTGAAACCTCTTCCCACAAGGGACCCTTAACACTTGAACCTCTAAACACCACGTCCATATCTGACCTTATTTTCAACAAAGCAAGAGTCTCCTGTCTTGGCCACCTGTTGCCACCAAAGCTCCGGTCACCTTCCTCCCCTCTACCTCTGTCATCATCTCCTGAAATTGATCCTCCACCACCACCTCCGTCGCCGCTGAGTGCGGTGTCAGCACCACTCTCATGAGCTGATCCTGCAACTGCTACCACTGATGCAGCAGCTACTGCATCAACAGAGTTACCACCACCTCCTCCTCCTGTTCCTAACAAAGCTGAGTCCCCCAACATAGGAGTCTTTCTGTTTTCTTCTCTAATCTATATATATATGTGTGTATATTTATCTCTTCCTGTTTTCTCTCTTTCTTCCTTACAAAAAAATAGCACAGAACAGAACCATAGCAATTACAAAGAAGAAAAATAAAAAAATAAGGAGAGAGGAGAAAAACTAAAAGGGTGGTGAATTATGTGATGGGTTTTATGATATCTTAGTGTGTGAACATGTGTGTTTGTTTGGTGAATTTATTAATTTATTTTGAGGTTGTGGGATCAGCTTAGCAATATCAAGATGTTATTTCCCTTTTTATTTCTTCTTTTTTAAATTTATACATACAAGTCAATAATAAAAATAGAGTAAATTACATTGATACCCTTGAGTTTTAGTGAAATTACACAAATTACCCTTCACTTTTCTACACCTACACAGGTCTCCCCTAGTTTTTATACTTAAATAAGTGTACTCTTTTAAATAAAAAATATGATAAATGCAATTAAGTTAAACAAAACATGATATATTATGTAAACAATTCTAAATAATATACAAATCAATGTATCTTTATTATTTTTTATTACAAAATGCATCAACAATTCTAAAGAAATATTGTTTAAATCGTTCTTATAATATATTGTAACGAACCAAAAATAATAAAGAAATGTTGACTCATATATTATTTGACTTGTCTTCACAATATATCATGTTTTGTTTAACTTAATTGCGTTTATCACATTTTTTGTTTAAAATATTACACTTATTTCTTATGCAGAGGTGGTTAGTATAATGAAAGTATAAAAATTATGGGATGTTTGTGTAGGTGTAAAAAAGTGAAGGGTAGTTTGTGTAGTTTCACTAAAACTCAGGGAGTGTCAGTATAATTTACTCATAAAAATTCGAATCAACATTTTCTTTATAATCTTTTACTTTTTTATTCTTCTTATATAAGGTGATGTACTAAAGAAAATTTATGTTTTACTAATTTTTTAAAGATTCCCTTAGAAGTAACATAAATGAAAAATTAAATAAAGTCACCTTCCCAAGATATTTAATAAAATTATATCAATCATTTTTCCTTTTTTACATCTATACAAATCACCTTTTATTTATTTTATATATATACATTAAACTCATATTTCTATAAGAGAATTCATTGGAATAATAATGATTTCCTATTAAGAAATGTGAGTGTAATGTTTTACATGAGAGGTTTATTGTTGAATGTAACTTAATTAGGAATCTAGTTTCATTGTTTTGTGTTACTCCGCATGTTAAAAGAAATATTTAATAATTTTAATTTTAATTTAAGTAATTTTTTTTAACCAATCAAAAATAATGATATATAAAGTGGTACAAAAAGTGGGGAATCAAATATAATTCTCTTGATTAGCTAAAACTCTTATATGTAAATTACTCTTTTATTATTAACATGTATGATATTTCCCTCCACATAAACTTAGATGAGTAATTTCAACATAAAGAACTATTCATGTGAGAACACCTCTTATAATAAATGAGAACAACAATGTCAACACATATTAGTTCAAGTCACAAGTAACTTACCTTCATTTGAGAAAAATCTCAAGTCTAAATCTTCATGATCACTATTATTAATATCATATTAATTACCAATTAACCAAGACATTGATATAATGATATAACGATTTAACTATTGGCTTCCTAAATATAAAACGCTTACCTTATATATATATATATATTAATGTTAATGTTAAAAAATTAATAAGGAAGACAACAAAAATTTTATTTATATCATTGTTAAAAGAAAATATGTCACATATTGATATACCATGTTTTAGAAGTATAAACAAATATATAGTTGTATGTTTGATCCTTCATACCAATATTTTATATTTTGGCAAAAACTAAATAACTCTCATTAAAAAATTAATTTTAAATGAAAACTGACATGTATAACCACTATAGTTTAATTGAAACCTGTTAGAATATCTAATTTTTATTGATATATTATTACATCATATACGTATGAGAAATGATTATCATAACACTCAAGTAGATAATATACATTAGAAAACAAGTGACTGAGGATTGAAGCAAAAATTCACTTTAAATGTTGAAGACTTTTTTTTTGTTATACTGTTGAAGACTTTAATATCACAAGGTCACTAATATTAAAGACATATCTAGGAAGTTTGTCGTATTCACATACTCTCTTGTATAAAATATTTGTAAAGAACTCTTGTATAAAGAAAAAAGAAATGTGAGAAAAAGGAAATAGAGGTGATTCAAAGGAAATTTCTAGAGAAAGCTCTTACGATAATTACTTAGTTTGAATTTTTTTTTAATGTGGTTATACACAAGAACAATAGCGTTTAATAAGCTCTACGTGTGATTCTAAATATAATTTTATAACATTATTAATGATCTAGAAGTTATAATATCATCATCTTGTGAGTAGATTTAGATCAAGCTAGACAATCTATAGCATTATATTGAAACCTAGAAATGTTAGAATACTTAGAGAACCTCGAGAAGCTTCATGAGAATACACAATGAACTTGCTCGGTGAAGAATAGACAACGTATGAACATGGTGGTACTAGACGTGGTTCGGAGATGAGCGAACCAATATAATTTTTGCATTATTCTCGATACTATATGTGTGATTTGGATTTGAAGAAGTTAACTTTTTCAAAAATGTTTTAATACCTTTATTTACATTATTTGAAAAAGAAGTGCAATGTTCTTATTTTTACTGTCCATGTTCTATTTATATCTATTGCTTAAGGAAAATATTTTGAAAATAATGAATACATGATTAACCCTACGTAGTATCTGTCTTTAAAAATTTATTATACATCTAAATAAAAATAAATGCATTACTATATATAAATGTGGTATAATAATTTATTTGGTTTGTAAAACAGACATGATTTTATTCATAATTTTATATAAGATAAGAGTATTCGACCAAAACTAATTTATTTTGATATGTATGTGTCAGTTTTTTGAATTTTGTCTTTATAAATAAAATATTTTTTATGCACACAATAAATCAGAATTGGTCATTGATATTATGTTTAAGGAATTTGAATATCTATTATTTATGCTCGATCTTTTTGTTATTCATATTCTAAATAATATATTCATACATTTCTATAAAAATATAAAGGAAATATTAAAAAGTGTGTGATTTTCGCTATGAAATTTTAAAAAGAATATGGGTGTTGAAAAAATGATATAGTGAAATATTATTTCATTTGCTCCAAACTTTTGGTTTTTAAGGTTATGCTTACAATTTGAAAAGTTAATAAATGATGTAAAATTAAATACAATTTGACTAAAGTACCCTTATTAGTTTTTCATATATTTCTAGAATTAAATTTCCACCTTAAATTTGATCTCAGTTCTAATATTTAGAGAAATTTTTCAGAAGAGAAAATATTAGGAGAACAATTATTAAGAGATTGCATTATATTGAAAATTTGATAGATTAGTTTCATCTCAATTTCATGTGTGCATTGAAAAATTACTAAGAAAGAGTGATTACATTGAACAATAATGTAGAAAAATTAAGAATGTTTATTAAATTACATAAAAATGTTTTTTTGTACTGTTAAAGGTATTCTTTTTTTATTTTATAATAAACTAATCACTTTTGAGGTTCGTGGCTACCCTCTCAACAAAAAAATACGTAAAAAAATGTTTAAATAAATATGGATAGATTTGAAGAAAACAAATACATATAAACTATATTGATTTTTTAAAACATCAGGAAAACTCCTTAAGGTACTAGTTAAATGATCCTAAAATAAAGCGTAGTGCATAATGTTGAAGGTAAATTCAAGTACCTAGATGACTTTTCTCAAATAAAAAAATTATATTTGTTGACAATGTAAGAAGTTTTTTAAAATATTATTGTATGATCATTATTTTTTTTTAAATATAACCAGTATAAATCAATGACAAATGAAATATTGAATGTGTATAAATCTTTATACTAATAATTTATATATATATTACACTCCCATAAAAAAAGTGAAGTGGCACACAAATATATATCACATTTATTTATTATTTATACTAGCGTGTTGACATGTACTGTCGTGCATGTCAACCCGCTTTCCTATCGTTTGTAATGTATAGTTTGTATTTTATAAATTCAAATATAATTTTTTGTGCTAAATTTATAGTTGAATTTATTCAATTGGTCTAATATTCAATTTTTTAAATACACTTTTAAAATAAGAAGATAATAAGGATAAAATAAGAAAATAATATTATATGGTTTTTTGGTAGAAATAAAAAGATATTAAGGGTAAAATAGGAAAAACAAATTACACCATGATGAGTAATTATTTTGTATTTCCCTTTATTAATAGTATAGATGTAGATAATTAATAATAAAACATTTCAGGGTAGATCGAGGTAAAAGGTAGTTTTTTTATTTTTGTGCAGATCAGCCTTTTCTTTTTCCTTTTCTGTTTCTTTGGTTTTTAATGTTCATATTTTATTTTATAAATATATTTATTATTTTCCTTTTGGTGAAGATGAATATCATCTTTACTAGATTCTTTTCTTCTGTACTAAATTCTTTTTCTCTGGTAATATTTTTATGTTTTTTATTATTGATTTCAGTGTCCGTTGACACATTGAGTTGGAATAATCAACCTATTCCAAACATGGCTATTCTATTATAATTCAAATCTTTTATACCAAAAGTTTTATATATTTCTATATCAATCTAATAAGATTTTGTATAATAATAAATAACATAATTTCTTTAATTTCTCATAAATTATCATAATAATGCATTTAAGTTTTGACAAAATGTCATACGGTAATATAAAGAAATAGAAAACTTGTGATATAGAGAATTTAAATTAATTACCTACACCTTTAATCATTGGAAGTTACATCTATGGTGTGTTTTTATTTAGATAAGCAGGTTAATTATTTGTGCTTGTTCCCTAACTTCAAGAGGTTCGATTTTCTTTTCCCCTCACAATGTTGATATGTGAGATTTCCAAAATGCCCCTAATTTGTAAAGTTTGTTAATATCAAGAAGAAACCATATATACTACGGCCCTCTACAGCCTTTGCGGGCCCACATTGATGGTTATGGTGACAATTGCAATATTGATAAACATTGTTGATAAAAGGAAAATTTGTTTTATGGACGAAAATATGATAAGAGTCTTAATTTTATTGAATGAGTTTTGATATATGGATGAACAATAAAATATTAATCCCTAAATAGATTGCACGACCATGTATAGATTGAATGATTCCTATAGTTTTCTTGATTTCCATTTTCCTTTAAGAATTGGATTAATATACTTCTAATTTACTTACTAGACTTTTATTTGTTTCTTCTACAAACATCCAACCCACTATTCCTCACTAGATGTTATACCAATTTTTCTATAATACATTCATTTCTAATCATATATTATCTATTATGTCTACTTATCTAATGTAACATTTTTATCTCTGCTAGATAAATATTATAATATATATATATATATATATATATATAACTTATATGAAAGTCTAAGACATTTATAAAAAATATTTATGAATTATATTTTTGCACATATGTTTTTTATCTAATCTCTTTTATGCCAAGATTAAATTACTGATTTTGATAAGTTGTGTAATTGAAATGGATAATAAATCGATCATGATTTTGGGTTTTAAGGTTGAATATAATGTCCATTTTAAATTGAGTTAATTTTGAATATTTTTGCTCATTAGACTTGTCTTTAAAAAAAAGGTAAATTTATTCTGATTTTCTAACATCGTGACTTTAATCATTTTTATTTTTTCACCATATTTCTAATATTAAAATAGTATATATTAAATATGATATTATTACAGTTCCATATTTTAATTTTCATGGATGAAACTTTAACTACAAACATAGAAGAATGAAAATCACAAAAATTAATAATATGCCAACTTTATATATATGCTTTAAACTCAAGTGGTAATAAGGAAAAAGTAAAAATGGTTATTAATCAGAAATTTGAAATCACCAGATTAACTTTTTTATTGATTTAATTTAGGATTTATTAAAATTGATAGTGGGCATTTCAACAATAATTATTTTGCATAATTTAGTTTACATGAAGTTGTCATATAATATTAACTTATGTCAAACAATATGGTGAAGCTCGAGTAGATATCAAACCAGAAAATGTATTATATTAGGTTTAATCGGTTGAAACAATTAAATCGCTCGATTGAATCAAGTAATTTCATATATGATTAATAATTTTTATTTATAAATATATAATTATACTAAATGCAAATTTTTGTAATTAATAATTATTTTGAAATAATATATATCCATCTTTCTTTTTTTACTGGAGTAAAACAAAATAATAGAGTAGTATTTCATTTTTTAATTTTAAGTGATCTATCTGATTCACTTCCCAGACTATTATAGTTTAATCAGATTTAACACGTTTAAACTAAAATTTTCCTGATTTGAAATAGTTCAATCCCTCATTTAGTTAACACTCCAAATTAGTGATCGGACTAGTGGAATTATCTTGTCCTATCTAGTTCTCACAGGACTAGAGTCGAGTGATGTATAAAACTAGTTTGATGCAGGTCATGTTATTAGGCAAAGCCATTTATGAACAGAAGTGAATGGTGTTCAATTCTGTTGGATTTGTTACCTAACGTGATAGATGGCATCAAAATTTTGATGGCCGTAATTAAGTCCACCATGGATGGACTGGAAGGAGATAAAGTTAAAGTAATAATATATAAATAAGAAAAGAGTTGTTAACAAAATAAAAAAAAAATAGTAGCAAAATAATCGTGTATGATACTAGTTTGATGGTGAAAGGAAAACCCATAAAAAATCAGATGGATTCAAAATATCAGAATAAGATGAAATGTAAATTAAGGATTAAAAAGGGTCAATACAATAATATTGAAATATAAAAAAATTAAATAAATAACGATAATGTGACAGTCAAGATTAAAACAATAAGTTTGCCTCCTATTTTTTTAATATTAGTAACTAGTGTGTCTATGCCGATCAACCTATATTCTTATTTTTTTCCTGATATAGATGTATTTTCATCATGTTATATTATATAAGAAAAAACAATATAAATATAAGAAATGTAAATATGAACTCAATAGAGAATAAAGATATAAATAAGATAATGTGCGGAAGATTAATGATATATTAATATAAAAATGAAAGTAATGTGTGGAAGTTTTTAGTAGTTATTAATGAGAAATGTTATAAAACATAAATTTGGAATATAAAAATTATGACATGGTGATGATTATTACTTGTTTTAACTTTATTAATAGTATAGATTTAACATTATATTTATCCTGGAACCAATTTTACCATAAAGTTTTAAGTAATAGTTATGAAGAAAAAATAGTTTATGGGTAGCTCTTTACAGAAAAAACCATAAAGTTTTTGAAATCTTATAATTTTTCCCTAATAATCTTTATGCAGGAACCAAGTAATCATAAAGTTTAAGTGACATTTAGGAATAAAAGATAGTTTGTTGTAGTAGTTACTTACGAAAGATATAATTTAAGGAGTTTTTATTAACTTTTCCTTCATATTTAAAGGAAAAGTTTCATAACTCATCAAAACTTTACTAGAATCAGTCGAATATTCCTCATGTAGGATATCTGCTTTCAGACAAAATATGCCCACCTATTTCTCTTTAAAGAAACAAAAATTGGGCATTATAAGGAAATGGTGTGATTTATTAGATTACTTTTATTTATTTATGGATTCCTATGTAGATGGGTTTGAGTAGATATGGCATAATTATCTACCATCTATAATTCATCAAAATTCAAAAAAATTAAATTCATCTAAATTCATCCATTAGCGATAATAAATTCAAATAGATATAATATAATGTTTAATTTTAGTAATGAATTATTTTAATTCATCCATTATATTTAATAGATATTCATGAACATATCCATTAAAATGAATATCCAATCCATCCAAATAACAAACATTTAAAATGATATTTTTTGCTTGCTATTTCATTCATTATCTTAACTTTCACTTTATTATCAGATTTCTTACTCTCAAGTTGAATTTTGTTGATTAAATTGAGATTAAGTATAGAACATGTGGTGTAATAAATATTAAAAGTTTGTTTTTAGTATATAACTTATATAGTAGAATCTTAAACATTGAATGCTTCGAGAATAATGTAGAAAACTATTTTTTATTTTAAAAAACATTGTTTTAAAAAACTAAAAGCATCTAAAAAATATTTTTAAAATATTTTTTCAAAGTGTTATTTTAAAAATTGTTTTATTGAAATAATGATTTTTGAAAAATTAATTTTTTTCAAATTGATTTTAGTTTTAATTAGAAAAATCAAATGAATTGAATATTTATTCATCAAAATCCATGAAAATGAAGTCATGGATGGTTGGATGAATTGAATAATATAAAATATCATTTAAAGGAATTTGCATGAACTGATGAATGATTTCTCATCAATCTATTAGAATTCAAATTATAATTTATTTATCCATTAGGATTGAAATGCTAATTCATTCATCTGGATTCAAATTCTAATCCATTCAAATACATTTCTCACCCATAAGTTTGAGACCAAATGTGTTGAAAGAAATGAGGACATATTTGTTTTATGGGTCCAAAGGAACACATAGATTAAGTTAAAGAAAACAACCTACAACAAATTTCCCCTGGGTATTTCCCAAAAGATACTATTATGATAAAAAAGATGTATACATTAACATTATATAAGTTTTATATATTGTTATTATATAATCTATTATTTATTTTTAATTACTATTGATTTTTCAAAAAAGTAATATAAATAAATGATGAATAATATACTGAATATATATAAATCTTTATACTGTTAATATATAGTTATATTTATAAGCTTTAATCTCAGGCATGGACCCATATACATAGTAATGTATCAAAGATAGAGGCTTACAATTATGGCACCAGCGATATCCGAGCAATGCAAACTTCGGTATTTTTAGAAAAAATTAATTCTTAATGCCCCACGAGCGATATGCTCTTGAAAATGACTTCATATTGAAATACTAATAACAATATTAAATAATTGAAGATTCTCTTTCTTCTGTTTAGCCCCACACATATACCATTGCATTTAGTGAAATTATCAAGGCATTAGCTCATCTATTTTGATAAGGGGTTAATTCATTTTGGCATACATGATTGTGCCTTCTAATAAGTATCGCTCCCAATAATTAAACGCTTTGAAGAAATTGATAAACATTAGACTTCAATTTAAAGTTTTGCACTTTACAAGAACCTTTCTACTATTGCTTTATTTTTTCATTTATTATGGTCATAATAAATTGTAGCAAGCTTAGATGGAGACAATAATTTAATAGAAAAATTACCTACACTCATCTCTTAAGGTTCACATAATTATACACTCTTGTGATCTTCTTTGAAAGATAACATTAATTTAGATAAATTTTGTTGATTAAATTGATTCATGCATTATAGAGTGAACTATAAACATGAATTTGGATAAATTTAGATCTTATTGGATAGATGAAAAGTTATTCAACAATTCATTTAAATCTTATTTTAAATTATTCAATTCATGTATATCCAAAATTATTGGATGAATTTCAATTCATCCATGAATCCATTTTAATGTATTGAACGAAAATCCATTTGATTTTTTAATCATGACATAAACACTTTTGAATAAAAAATTTCTTTTAAAAACCATCATTTCAGCAATTTTAAAATCTTTTTTTTAAAAGTCACATTTAAAAATCATTTTTTTAACAAAAGTGTTTTTCTTCTTTTAAGAAACAGTTCTTTAAAAAACTGATTTTTTTAACTTTTAAAAAAATTATAATATTCTACAAACATATATCATTTAAGGTTCTATTTGTATATTTTTAACCGATATTTAGATATGATATATATTTAAAAACAAACTTTTAATGTTAATCACATTCACATGTCATGTAATTATATCAATTTAATAAAAAAATGAAAGTGAGAAGTACTATAGAAAGTGAGAGTTGAGATCATAAATGAAATTGAAAAATAAAGAAAGTGTTTGTGAATGTTTTGTTTTTTGGATGAATTGGATATATCATAGATATCTTGAATATAATGATGGATTCAAATCCATCAATGACTAAACTTATAAATTGAATTATATTCATTTATATCTATTAACTCAAACGGGTGAATTTATTATTCTTGAATTTGGATAAATTGTGAATAATTTTGTCACTTCTAGTTATGTTATTCTCTGAAGAAATTATGCTTATTTTTTAAGGATAATAGTGAGAAGGAAAAAGTTTGGCCCATAAATATATTTATGAAATTACTCTCTTTCCTTTTCTTTCTCTCCCATAAACCAACTCCTAAATAGGACTAAAAGAAATCATATAATTAGATATATAAAACCTTTTAAAATTTTCATTGAGAATACATTATGGAAACAATATGATAGTGCATAATTTGTTACCATAAAGTACAATTACACCTATTCTGATTAATGTATTAATTAGGTAAGAATTTTACATTATTCATCATTCATATATCACTTATATTAACTTTTAAATAAAAATAATAATATATAAATAGTAGATATATTCTTATTGTATAAATTTTTTTACATTGATAATATAGAAATATTAAACTATAAAATTATTAAGAAAAATGAGAAATATATCAGTAAACCTTTCTCTTTAGATAAACAACATAGCTATTTGAGAAATTAAATCAAATTCTATTTTAATATTTATAACAAGTTTTCTGAACTAAAAAAAATTTCTTATCTATTTTTAGAAGAAAAATTCAGAATTCTCTTATCCCTACAGTAAGAGGTGTCACTTGTACATGGAAGAAAATCAATCTTTAAATCTGGAGTACCTTATATATGTTTATTGCATAATATTGTTTTAAATATAGAAAGTGAATCTTAAAATGCCAATCAAACTAAATTTTAAATAAATCATCATATTCATAATTTACACTTATTTAATAATAAAAAATTCATGATTGACATACATTCCACTTAAGTAAATCAAATAATGAAAATATACCAAGAAAACATTGATCTAGTGGTATAAGATCCTACTGAATCTCTAAGGTTGATAGTTCGAATTTGAGAGTGACACTTATTAGATATGTAACCACAAATCATAAAGGGATTAACTCCTTATCCAAAAAGATGAAAGGATATGATAATACAAAAAAATAATAAAAGTATAAATATTGGCCTATGCACTGCAATTAAAGGTGACTTAAGTAGACCTAATCAAATTAATTGAGATATGCGTGATTGAGATTAAAAAACTGGAATAAACTTTATAAAGCATAAAAATGATTAATCTCATAATAAAGTAATAAACCATATACTATGTAATATTTAAGTAATATTAAAATTTTAAACTTGAAATAAATTACTATAAGACTATTACCTTCCATAAAGAAATGCTTCATCCTAGGTTATTCTATTTTTTGATACTCATATTAGAATACTTTTTTTAAATTAAAAGTCACATAAGATTTCTCTTTTTCTCTCTCATCACTTATTTCATTCATCCCTATGATACATTGGATTTAATAAAATGAATGCTTGATATTGAGTGTAACTAGTGTAATTTAACTTTGGTGTAAACATATCTTTCCTCTTAATATATATCTATAAGTATATAGACATGAGATAAAAATTTTCATAATCATAGTTATTGATTATTTCGACTTTAAATTTCTACTTACCATAAAACTGGAAAAATAAATATAAGAGCAGTACATAAAAGCAATACAAAAATAGAAATATTATAGTGAACAATTAACATCAAATATATGATTCACAAAAATAATATTTTCTACTCTTATTTTTAATTTTAAATTAATTTTTTTTATAAACATATATTTATAAAAAGAGAATAAAGATATAAGTTATTTCCTTCAATCACTAAAGTTATGGCATGTGTCATATTTAATTATTTTCTATAAAAATAATTTTAAAACCTAAAAAAAAAATTAGTATATATATGTCAACATTTTAGTGACCAAATGAGATATCTTATCTCATAGTATGAGAAAATACTTTATTCTCTTATAAAAATGATAAGAGAAAGGAAATATTACCTTTGTTTAAATAATAAATAATGTTTATCAATATGTGAATTGTATTCCACTTAAGAATAATAAAAAGTGATGATAAATAAAAAATATTTATTAAGTGCGAAATGTGCCAATTAAAAACTACTGTTATAAGAACTTCTGAACACATAATTTCTCTGATCTAAATAAAAAGAAGGAAAAGAGAATAAATAAATATGATGGGAAAATAGAATTAATAATATTAAGAATTAAGTTTTGATTTGTGAAGAAAATAAGAATGTATGTGAAGAAGATAAGAAAATATGAATAATTATTGTTTTTAAGGTTAAATACATGTTAACTATTAATAGTATGCCATTTTAAAATAGGATTTGATAAACATTTTATTGCCTTTTTCATCTCTTTCTCGACATTATCTTTTTTTTTCCATCATCGTTAATAGAGGTTGGGATCCTCTCAAGTACTGGACAATCCAGTACTGGAATGTGAGGTCCAGAATGATTTGGTAACTTCAAAAAAAATTTAATTCCAAACTACTTAAAATCTATACCATTCAATAATTTTAAATGCCACATGTCACAATCTTTACCAGTACTGGAGAGGATCCAGATTCCATTAGCGTTGGGATCCTCTCTAGTACTAGAATGTGAGGCCCAAAATGATTTGGTAACTTCAAAAAAATAATAATTCAAAACTACTTAAAATCTATACCATTTAATAATTTTAAATGACACATGTCATAATCTCTACCAGTACTAGCTCTTCAATACTGGAGAAGATCTAGATTCTGTTAGGGTTGGGATCCTCTCCAGTACTGGACAGTCTAGTACTGGAATGTGAGGCCCAAAATGATTTGGTAACTTCAAAAAAAAAATTAATTCAAAACTACTTAAAATCTATACCATTCAATAATTTTAAATGCCACATTCACAATCTCTACCAGTACCGGACTCTCCAGTACTGGAGAGGATCAAGATTCCGTTAGGGTTAGGATCCTCTCCAGTACTAGAATGTGAGGCCCATAATGATTTGGTAACTTCAAAAAAAAATTATTTCAAAACTACTTAAAATCTATACCATTCAATAATTTTAAATGCCACATGTCACAATCTCTACTAGTATTGGACTCTCTAGTACTTCAGAGGATCCAGATTCCATTAGGGTTGAGATCCTCTCCAGTACTGGAAAGTCCAGTAATGGAATGTGAGGCCCAGAATGATTTGGTAACTTCAAAAAAATAATAATTTAAAACTGCTTAAAATCTATACCATTCAATAATTTTAAATGCCACATGTCACAATCTCTACCAATACTGGACTCTCCAGTACTAGAGAGGATCCAGATTCCGATAGGGTTGGGATCCTCTCAACTACTGGACAGTCCAGTACTGGAATGTGTGGCTCAGAATGATTTGGTAACTTCAAAAAAAAAATTAATTCAAAACTGCTTAAAATCTATATCATTCAATAATTTTAAATGCCACATGTCACAATCTCTACCAGTACTGGACTCTCCAATACTGGAAATGATCCAAATTCTGTTGGGTTGGGATTCTCTCCATTACTGGATAGTCCAATACTGGAATGTGAGGCCCATAATGATTTGGTAACTTCAAACAAAATAGTGTGCCAAGTTGTTACCAACATGCCATTATGTGTGTGTACAGTTTTTTTGTGCCTACACAATAATCATTATGTAACACGTTTTCAAAGTTTCCTTCCTCCACATCATATTTCTTATCACAAACTTGACATTTTCCATCTTCTCATCTTTTTATTTTATTTTTACTAGTGTGTACAGACACTTCGTGCCTGCCGGTGAATATTGTGTGATACTACATATTCAACTTTTATATATTTCATTTTTTGAATTAAAATGTATTTGTTGTGTTTGGTGTACTTTATATTATATTTTTATGTGTTTATGATAATGTTTAATTTAAGGTGAGATATGTGGTTAATTAATGTATTGGTTGTAGTTGCTTAGGATTATATAGTTTTTTTTGTAAAAAATTAAATAATATTAAGGGCAATATAGGAAATAAAAATTACACCATGAGGAAAGTTATTTTAAGTTTTGGCTTTATATATAGTATAGATATAATAATTAATAATAGTAATATTAATATATTTCTTTTCATCCTTTTTGTTCTCTTTAATTAATAATTTACTAACTATAAAAAAATTAAATTTTCTATTATATTATTTTAAATCTGATTTACTTTTTAATAATAACTTTTTTTTATCTTTTATAATAATAATTAGGTAAGTATTGAAAAGAAATAACTATTAAATGCCAAATTAATTTCTTTATATAAAAATGGTTAAAATAATTAATTAAATATTAAAAGATAAAAATGTAACAAGTACTAAAAAGATTGTAGAAACAAAGATTATATATTTCACCATTTCAAGATCGGAATTGAAAGTACAAATATGATTATTACTCCCCGCTATCTCAAAGTGGGAAAGATAGATGATAACAACTGTTAGATTTTTCTTTTTACAATTATAACTAAATAAAAAATTTTAAAAATTAGAAGAGCGGACATAATCAATTTCAATTGTAATTCAGAATGGAATTCCGATCGCACCATTTGCTTCGTAATCACATTTCGAGTCAAGATAGACCCTGAGCTGGTCCATACCTATTTTCTAAATATTTTTCACTCGGAATACCGAAATCCGAAATTCTAATCGGATATTACGATCGGACGATTTATAATATCCGATCGAGTATTAGCTGATAATACTCGAGCATGTTTATTGCACGTATCCGCGAAGTGGTCGTTTCGCATTGGGATGCGAGATTTGCCTTTCCATAAAGCAAACCTCACATCACTCACCCTAATGTCATAGAAAATCATCATTAGCCACCCTAGGAGATTTGCCATGAGTGCCTAGGGGGAAAATCTGATTTCCTTCTCTCCATAAGCTCCACACTTCACAATTCACTCTCACACTCTCTCATTTCAAAAGTTTCTAAGAGAAGGTAAATCCTCTCTTCATCTTTGTCTCTCATTTTTCTCTTTGTTTCTTCCATCTTCAATCCTTGATCTCTCAACATTCAACCAATGGATGTTGATGAGATTTAAGTATGTTGTTCATGAACATGTCAAAAACATATTCAACCGTTGAAATTTTCTAAAACGCTTTCTAACTCATTTTCTCTTCAAAACCGAAAATGGTGTT
>NC_032015.1:10258932-10259352 GCF_001865875.1 Lupinus angustifolius | reverse complement strand
GAACAAGTTGGAAGAGTAGAAACTTTTGTTAAAAAGGATGTTAAGGTTTATGAGTACATGAAGGTCTCATAAAACTCTTAAATGAAACTTTGAATAACTTACTTTAAAGTGGTAAGATTATCAAAGAATGTCTTAAATCGGAATATGGAGTTTTACTAAAAACAGTACGTTTAAAATGAATGGAAATCGTGAAATGACTTTCGATAAAAAAGGATGGTCAAAAACACGTGATGTTGGACTGGATGGATGAAATAGATGTATAATCACGATGGGAAAAAGAGAAATGATTTTAAGTATTTTAGTAATGATTTTAGAAATATCGGAAACTAACGAATTTTTATTGTGGTAGTTACGAAGATTTCGGTGTTCGAACCTTGAAACCAAACCAACCGTAGTTGACAAGTAAAAGCACGCTTCATT
>NC_032015.1:10258179-10258832 GCF_001865875.1 Lupinus angustifolius | reverse complement strand
TGTGTTTCGGTTGTCGAAAAGGGCAAAAGTTGGTATTCTGTCCAAGTCCCCGTCGCTTGGGCGAGAGACTCTCGCCTGGGCGAGCACAGGCTCGCTTGGGCGAGGACTGAGCGAGGGACTGGGCGAGGGGAAGTTTTTGGTTGGAACTCCTCGCCCGGGCGACCAATCCTCGCTTGGGCGAGCAAGGGTCCCGCTTAGGCGAAAAATGCCCAGGATTTCGAAGAAAATTGAGAATTTTCTCGCTTGGGCGAAAAAAAAAATCCAGAATTTTAATGAGGTCTCGCTGGAGCGAGAAGAGACCTCGCTTGGGCGATAATACTTTCGCCTGGGCGAGGGAAGCTTCAGTTTATTTGAGATTTAAAGACGAATTGTCGCTTGAACGACTGGTCCTCGCTTGGGCGAGGGACAACATGGGAAGATTGGAATAAAATGATGTTGTGAACAATGTGATGAACCCGGGTAGGGTGTGTTGTGATATAAAGGTTGTGGAATGAGATCATGGCTTAGATGTGAAGCATGACTCCACAAAGGTATGAAAGCATTGTTTATGTTTATGCCTTGTTGGGCAAGTATCCGACTTGAGGTCGTGAACTAGGGGGTACCCTAGTAAGGATACATGCTATCACTGAACAACGATCGACCAACCGTAAGAG
>NC_032015.1:10257841-10258079 GCF_001865875.1 Lupinus angustifolius | reverse complement strand
TTGGTCATGTGACCGTCCAGGGGTATTCGGTGATGGGTTGTTGTGATTGAGATGTTACCTTGAGCACGTACGGTTGACGTACTATCAGGTCCCACGAGAAGCAATCCTTGTCGGGAGATGACTTAAGGATGGGCCGATCATGTGTTTGATTAATACATTTGCATTTGATTCTGATTAAGAATGCATTGCATTGTGACCATGAAGTAGTGGAGAGGAATTGACGGGACGACTTAGAGTA
>NC_032015.1:10250564-10257741 GCF_001865875.1 Lupinus angustifolius | reverse complement strand
AGGGGGCATGAGGAATTGAGGAAGAGTCAATACCCTAGCTTTGGAGTTAGCCACTAGGAGTTGCTTATCATTTTGTGACTTTTGAAACACTGACGACTCCAGTTTTTTCACGTCTTTGTTTAGTGTCTTTTGGCGATGATTAATATTTCCGCCCTTTCTTTTTGGATTTTGTATATGTTAGTGGCGATGTAGTTTCCGCCTTTGTTGACTTAGTTTGTATGAATTAAAGATGACTTAACCATTTATATGCATTGTGTTATTTAGGAAATTGTGAATCAGGTTAAGTTATCATTCGATAACGATAAGTTGATTTTCCGCATTTGAGTTACTTAAAGTGATGTCCCAGAAAAGGAAGGTTTTAAAAGGAAACAATTTTATACATCCCCATTTCAAAAAAAAAATTACCCATTTTTCCGCAATTTTTTTGAGAAGTATTTTTCGGGGCGTTACAATTTTAACACCACTTATTTCGAGATCGGATTCGAGCTCAAGTTTTAAATTTCGGGTTCGGGTTTGGATAAACACAAACTCAACCCTAATCTGCTCTGTTACCGTTCCTAATTCCAAGATTAAACTTCCTAAGAAAAGATAAAATAGAAATACTTTGTAATAAATAAATAATTAAAAGAAATAAACAGACAAATTTAGAATATAAATTAAGTTAGGTTATTAATAAGGGTACTATCTTATTACAAATGAAATTCTAATACTTTCACCAAACTGTAATTGACTCTTAAATGTCTAAAATTATGTTCAAGAAAAAAAATATCTAAATTGAGCACAATTTTTTTCCTACACTTTGTATACAAAAAAACATAATATCAACTTCAACTTTCCATTATCTTTTCACAGAATCGTAATTATGGAAGCCGAGTGCCACAAAACTTAAGCTGAGTAGATAATATTTGCGGAAAATGTATTTCATTTTGGCAAAGCTGGACACCTATATTTATACTATTTACTTTTGAGTTACTGACACCCCTGAGTTTTTAGTGAAATTATACAAATCATCCTTCACTTTTCTACACCTATACAAACCTCCCCTAATTTTTATACTTTTATTAAACTGATCACTCCTGCATGAAAAATAAGTGTAGTCTTTTGAATAAAAGATAAGATAAATACAATTAAGTTAAACAAAACATGGTACATTGTGTGGAAAAATCCAAATAATATACAAATTAATATATTTTTATTATTTTTAGTTTCAAAATGCATCAACAATTCTAAAAATATATTGTTTAAATCGCTCTTATACTATATCGTAACGAACCAAAATTAATAAAGAGGTATCGACTCATATACTATTTGGACTTGTCTCCATAATATATCATATTTTGTTTAACTTAATTGCATTTATCACAATTTTTGTTCACAAAATTACACTTATTTCTCATGCAGGGATGGTCAGTATAATAAAAGTATAAAAAACAATGGGGTTTGTGTAGGTGTAAAAAAGTGAGGAGTAGTTTGTGTAATTTTACTAAAACTTAGGGGATGTTACTGTAATTTACTATTTACTTTTTTAATTATTTCGTTTTCCGTGGTCATTTCGGTAAATTCAGAGGGAACGCTAGAAAGCAAGGGTATGGGGTCCACTCAATCGTTATGTCATTTAATGCACAAAATCATCAAGGATTATTAGGTCTATATTTAGAGACCTATACGTGTACAAATCAATTTTATAAAGTTCGTCTGAATCATGTAAGAATGGTATTTTGGTTTGTTGTTGTTATTATTAAGGTATATCATTATTTTTTGGGTAAGAAACTAATTTTGTTGGAGTTTGTGATTATCTCTTTTAATAAGTATTGTTCTTATAAATTAAATCTTCGATATTAGAGATTCAGAAGGATCTTACAATATTAGATTAATACCTTATCGATGATCAAAAGAAATTGTGGAAGAGAATGGGGATGCAATGGTATATTTTGCTATATTAACGATGAGAGATAGAGTTGTGAGTTAATTAGACATCAATGGAAATAAGTGAGTCATCCCTGACCATAATAACCACACAATTTTCTCTCCCATCCATCCTGTCTAAACCTTTGCTAATAAAAAACTATTTACCTTAAGATAATTAAATTCATAGAAAAATTGGAATGGCTGAGTACTACCTAATCGATAATAAATCTACTATAATATATGAGAGACAGAAAAATTACCAACACATTTTCTTTAAATTAATCTGTTTCACCTTGCATGGTTGGATCTCATCAATTCCTCCTATTAAACCTTAACATTTAATATTGTATGATATATATAGATTAAAAGTACATGTACATGACTATAATGTGACTAATAACTAACTTTTAATTATAATCATCCACGATTAGTTGTAAGACCCTAGATTTATTATCCTTAGAGTTTTTATATGAGAATTATTCTCACTTGAATCATTCCTTATATATGAAGTGATTTAAGTGAAAAATAATTTTCATATAAAAATTGTGAAAAATAATAAATTTGAGTGTTAGAACCTTATATGGACAATTATGGTTAAAAGTTAGTTATTGGTCACATAACTACTTAAAATATTATGTGCATGTATATTTTAATCTTGGTTGATTAAATAACATTCAATGAATTATATTATTTGTTCTCGTTCGAATGACTTCCTATATATATATATATATATATGATTTCATATAAAAAAAATAAACTGTCAACTACTCACATCTTACCTAACTTAATATTTATTATTAGAATTTAACATCTAAAACAAAATACCAAGTACATATCATTTTTAATTGATTGATATACTATACCAACAATTACATCAACAATCTATTTAAATTAGAAAATAAAAAATGGCATGACCATTTTACACCATCAATTATTTTTATAACTTACCATGAATACTTAATTTTGTCCAATATTAATAAATAAAAAAGAGGAATCATATTGTCAACTAAAATTTGATTTGTGAGTAAGATAAAATATTTTACATGTAAAATAGTAAAATAAGAATATTCAATGTTTTAAGGCTAGATACATTATCATTTATTAGCGGTATCACATTTTAAAATAAAAAAGAAAATTCATTTTTGTATGATTTAAAATCAAAGCAATGAAAGCTGAAAAATAAATATGATATAATTTTAGAATTGTATTAGAAAATTAATGGCAATTTTTTTTTGATAGGAAAATATGAATAGGTAATATTTTTAAGACTAGATATATTGTCAAATATTAGCAATAACTCATTTTAAAATGAAAAAACAAAATAATGAGGGATGGAAAATAAATGTGGAATGAATTTGCAATTGAATAAGCACGTCAGATATACTGTGAAAATAAACAAAAAAAAGAAAATAAGATAAGCACAAAAAATACATAGAAAATACTTTAAAATTATTTTTTTATTTCAGTCGTCAAAACATGTCAATCACAATCTATTAATTACGAAATTAATATCGTTGTAAGCATTCCATTGGACTGACCCACGGTCAACACATATCGATTTTCCAGTGGTTAGTTGTAGGAGTATAAATGTTCAATTCAGTTATTGGTGTAAAATAGTAATTAAATCAATCATAATGACATGGTTTGTTCACTTCAATTAAATGTAAATTTTAATGTAGGAACCAAATTGATCATGAATGATTTGGTTATGCGGTTTTCCTAATTTTTTAAATTGAACATGAATTCATAGTTCAAAATATATTCCATAATACATTATTTATCCATAAATGAAAAATATTATCATTATTATAATCAACAATCAGTAACATATATCACAATTAGTAATATATATAATAACTTAGTAACCTATACAACACTTAGTAATATATATTGCAACTAGTAACATATAACAATTTATGGTATATGCTAGTTTTAAACCAAATATGACAAAAAGATATAAAATAGGTTCAAAATCATCAAAACATTAGGAAAGTAGAACATATATGTAACAATTTAGGAAGTAGTAACATATATAACAATAATAACAAATATAACAATTTAATAACATACATATTAGTAAAATACCAACGGGTGTTGGTTCAAGTGGTACATGCTTGATTACCCTTAAGCAAGGTCTCGGGTTCGAGTCTTGTATATGAAAAAATGCCCATTGAGAGAGTTAGTCCCACATACCTGTAGATGTTCCCGCCTGAGACATGATTTTCTCCAGTGCGAGGATACTTGTGGGAAACAAAAAAAATACATATTAGTAAAATTCACATAAAATTGGTAATTTAGGCAACAAAATTGACTGAAGAATTCAACCAATAGTACAATATTATTCATTAGTATCTGTTTGTTTAATATGCGGTTTGGTTAAGTTCAAATGGTTCATAAATTTCCAAAACCATAAGACAAACGAAACTTAATTTGTTCATTAAAAAAAGAAACTGAATCGAACCACGTTCTGTGGTTTTGTTTGTTGGGTAACAGAGTTTTGGAAACAATATCATACAACTAAAACAGAGTTCAGAGAATAGTAACTGAAACATAATATTTAACATTGAAAAACTTTCTCAAAATGATGATGAGGGAAGCAACCTCGTTCAAGAATAGAAGCTATCACCAAGTGAGAAAATGTTACAACATCTCTCTAAATACAAGAAGAGAACAATGATACTTTCTCTTGAAATAAGAGAATACACCTCTCTATAAGTATTTTATACTGAGAAAATACTCTGATATATCATGCAACTAGATCTTTGAATTTTGATCCTCCTAGTGGACTTTCAAAAAAGCCAACAAAAGTTACTTTTGGCGAGCATTCAATTTTTTTTAACTTGTTAGTTCTATGTTGCTCATGTTTCTGATAGGACATAGTATGATCTACATCATGTAAACTTATTAGTGTTGATTGGCTTCTTCATCACATTTTTAGGTTCTCTTTCGTATGAATCTTCTACATATCCACACTTCCTTCTTCTACTACTTCTCTGATAAAATGATATTGAACTCTTAGGTGCTTTATCCTTGAATGAAAGGTTGGATTCCTTGAAATGTGCAAGACACTATGATTATCACATTACACAATAAACTTTTGTTGTTTGTTCCTCAGTTCTTCCGCTAATCATTGAATGTAAATTGCTTCCTTGAATGCTTGGATGATTGTCATGTATTCAAATTTTATGGTAGATAAAGCTAATATTGATTATAATTTGGATAACTAGCTTACCACTCCTCATGCAAGTGTGAAAACATAGTCTACAATAGACTTCCTTTTATCAAGATCTCATACAAAATCCGAATAAACATA
Source organism: Lupinus angustifolius (assembly GCF_001865875.1). Lineage (NCBI taxonomy): Eukaryota > Viridiplantae > Streptophyta > Magnoliopsida > Fabales > Fabaceae > Lupinus > Lupinus angustifolius. The sequence continues at coordinate 10,252,520 of NC_032015.1, read as the reverse complement.
TCATTTGATAGTAAACTCCGATCCTTCAAAACATAATGCAACATTTATGGTTCCTTTTATGTATCTTAGGATCATCTTAACATCATTCCAATGCTCATGACCTAGATTTGTCATGTAATGATTGACCACTCCAATTGCTAGAGCAAATCCAATCTCGTACATATTATGGCATACATAAGGCTTCCCACCGTAGATGCATATGGTACTCAAGACATTTCAATCCTCTCTGATTCATTGTTAGGAATCATACTTGAGGATAACTTATAATTGGTAGGAGGTGGGTGGAGGGTGGCTCACAGTCTTGCATATTGAAGCGTCGTAAAAATTTATTCAATTAATTCATTAGAAAAAGCCAAATCTTCCAATATTTTCTGTCTTGGTAAGTTTGCATCACTAAAATCTTGTTTGTTGGTCCCAAGTCCTTCATATTGAACTCCTAGCCAATTGTGCTTTCAATTCTTGGACTCAATCTTTGCTGGGTCCTACCATCAACATGCCATTCACATACAACAGAAAAATAATGACATCATTAATACCAATCCTTCTATATTTCGTGCAATGGTCTGAAACTCAGTCCGTTGTATCTGAGCCTAATAATGAAGGAACGAAATCTCTTGTACCAACATTTGGGCTTTGGGCGTCTAATTTAGACCGCATAGAGATTTGTTCAACCTACAAACCAAGTTTTCTTGTTATTCAAAGCCTTTTAGTTGCTATGTATTTCGATACATGTTATTATGCAAAATAGGAAAAATAATATAATCTTAACTTTATAACATTATTTTACTTAAGGCTTATTACAAAGTCAAATGTCTGAGAATAGATTAAAAAATAAGGAAAAGCGGGTAGCCCGATTTTAATATAGTCCGGTCGGGCCGGCTAAGAAGCCCGTATTCAATAAAAAGTACTTAAAATGATATCCAAGCCCTATAAGTTTTTGGGTTTTGGTAGGTCGGGCCGCCCATTTTGACACCTCTAGTCCAGCTGCACTGAACCCTGTTGAAATAATTTTTAGTTGAGAGGGGTTTTGTTTTCCCCTCCCAACAAATCGTTCCTTAGCAAGGTGCCAATTTTTTGAAAGGTTAAATTCCCTCTCATTTTCTCGGTGTGTTCTTTTTATTTTTGTTGAAGTAAATGAACTTGGTTTTATTCTTTGTTCACCATCTCGGCTTTGTTGGAATAAATTCCAACGCCGGTATAATGGTTTTAAGAATATTCCACTTATAACTTACTTCTTAATAATCATGTGAATGTGTTATTCCTTCTTTGCCCAATCTCGGCTTTGTTAGAATAAATCCTAACGCCGATATAATGATATCGAAGCAATCCCTTATTACATAATTATTAAGTACCTTTGAATACCATTTCGGTTTTGTGGAATAAGTTCTAACACCGGTTTAATGGTATTCTAATGTACAAAAGTGACAAATAGTTAGTTGTTAGAAACAAATAAAGAACAAAAGAATAACAAATTTAAGTGACCTTTATTTATTTACTCCCTTTCGGGTTCATTTTATTAACAAACCAAACTTCTTCCTTAAGGAAGGTTGGTATTAAAGAATAAATAAATTGCGGAAAATAAATAACAATAAATAAAAGTTAGTAAGTTAGTTTCATCACTTTTGTATATTAAAATGTGTTTTCAACAAATAAATTTATTGATAGCACTTTACTGTTTTACAATTTACACATCTTTCAAGATTCAATTGTAGTATAGTATATGGGTTATGTTGAACCACAAGGAATTTTCTAATAGAATGAATCATATGAATATGTCAAAGAACAAATAATGAGTTAAACATATTTTGATGGTTTGTGGTTTGATTTGCACATAAATAATTTAACAAGAAAAATAAACTAAATATTAACATATTCTTGAGGAGACAATATCATTTTGAATAAAGAAAATATTTCTCAACTTGTTATGAATTTGAACTACTTAGACAAGTTCTTATG
>NC_032015.1:10241553-10250464 GCF_001865875.1 Lupinus angustifolius | reverse complement strand
CTTCTCCTTTTCTCCTCTTGAATTCTAAACTAAAATTACAAACTTACTTGAAATAAAGCTCTAAAAAACTAAGAAATGAAGAGAAAACTTCAGAAAGAGTTTCTAGTGAGAGACTTCTTAATTTCTAGTGTAATTGGTTCCTTTTGCTCGAATGAATTGGTCCCTAGCTATAGAATTCCTTTTTGGACCGCTGAGCTGCTTGGCTGGACCGCTGAGCAGCTGACCAAACCCTTCAGTATGGGTTTAGTCCCTTGATCAAGTAGCTTAGTCATCTCCTTATGCTTGACTCATCAAAGCTAGTTTGAGCTATTCTGAAAAGCCTATGGTGGGCTACTTGAGGTGAGGTCATTGGTGACTTCGTGGTTTGCTTGATGGTTAAGTCAAGTCTGGGTGCACACTGCTCAGCACACCTGTTGCACCGCTAAGCTGCTTGTTCAGCAGCTTTGACCGTGCTGATTGGGACGTGGCCTAGTGCTTGCTGATCTGGTCAGGAGCTTGGTTCTCTGCTAAGCTGCTTGGTTGGACCGCTAAGCTGCTTGTTCAGCAGCTTGGGCATGTGCCAAGCTTGTGTCTGACCGTGTCAAGCTGAGGTCTGACCATGCCAGGACTAGTCTGGTCCTAGGCTGAGCGACCAAGCAAGTCCACTCAGCTGCTTGCTTGAGCAGCTTGATCCAAGTCATGCTGGGGTCCAGGTCAACTCAACGGGGCTTGGTCCATGCTTAGCTGCCTGGTTGAGCACCTTGATTGTTTAAATTTTTTTGCTTTTTTTAGCTCTTCTTTTCTTCATTCTAAATCCTATAGAATACATAAAAAAGAAATACACATACAAATATAAAAGATTGTGATATTTTATACAAAAAGTATTGTTTTAATTTTGTTTTTCTCAATTATGCTTAAGATAAGTGCCATAAAAGTGTATGAAATTTAGGTATGTTTGGCACTTATCAAACCCTTATGGTTGTGTCATATAAATTTTCTCATTAATTCACCATGGAGAAAGGCAGTCTTTACATCCATGTGTTCTAAGTGCATATCCCAGCTAGCTACCAAAGCAAGTACCGCCCTGATAAAAGTGTGTCTCACCACTGGGGAGAAAATCTCATTGTAGTTGATCCCCTTCTGATGTGAATACACTTTTGCTACAAGACTAGCCTTGAATTTCCCCCTTCTTTTTTTGATACTACTGGCTTCCTCTTGTACACCCACTTGCATCCAATTGCACGCTTGTTTGGGGGCATGGGACAAGCTCCCAAGTTTGATTTTTGTATAAAGACATCATCTTCTCTATCATGACAACCATCCATTCTTCTTTCTCCTAGCTGTTTATATCCTCTTGAACGCTACATGGATCTCCTGAACTGATATGGAGAGCAACTGAAGCCATATCCTGAAAGTCATATTTCTGGAGGTTTGATAGTGTTAGGTATCACTGGCCTAGGAACATCTAGAAGGGGGTTGAATAGGTGTAGCTGTTATCAACCACTGTTTCTTGCACCAAAACCCAATTTCTGGAAAAAGCCCAGTTAATCGATTAACACCTAGTCTTAATCGATTAACTCATGCACAGAACAGAATGACCAGAGAAGCATATTGCACATTTATTTAAAAACAATTGAACAGAGATAATACATATATTTTTAAGCACAAACAATTAACATATGGCAGTAAACAAATATCCAAAATATTAGTTACATATTCAATTTTTAACACCAAGAAACTAAAAGAAGATTTAGAGAGAAAAAGAGTGCAGGAGTGGATTTTTATCCTGGTTCGTTTGTGGTCCACTGCAAACTATATCCAGTCCTCCCCTTCTGATCTAGGGAGATTTTCTTCATCACAATATTGATTTAAAGTATGAATACACACACCAATTCAATACAAGACATATGACGCTTCTTTCTTGAAATCTAGGACCCCTAAATCCTTGGTTTGACTCTACCCTTCGCCTGAGAAAACCTTTCTCACGAAACAACCTTAGCCAAGATTCTTGTCCCCAAATCAAGACCTCCCAGCCTTGGTGAAGAACCTCAATCTCTATGGTGATATGACACCAAGAGATTAATTCAAAAATACACGAGAACAAATTAAACAATATAGTATACTAAGCACAATAATGCTTGGAATATAACAAGAAAAGATCTAAAGACTAACCCACTCACTAATCACTCAAGCCATCAAAAATCATATGAGTTAATCAAACAAAAATCAAATAATCTTTCTATCAATCTATATAATGCATGAACATGTGAGCAAGATAAGAATGAGCATATGAAATATCTAAAAACAATATGCAAGAATTCACAGCTCAATTCAGCATAAAAACTCACTTTTCTCACACATGCAACTCTTGCAAAAACAGTAAACAAAATGTAAAATGCTATCTAAAATCAGCCATATACAATAGAATGCAATGCTACGGTTTTTTGAACTTTGCCTATTATTTATAGCAAGTAGTTTTGGCAGTTAGATTCGTTGCAAACAGTTAAACGATTGAAACAGAAATAAATTATAACAAATAACAGAGCTGTTAATCGATTAACCATGCAACATAATGACACAGAAAACAGTTGTAACAGAAAGCACTGATTTAACAGAAAAACAGTTGTAATAGAAATCACTGATTTAACAGAAAAACAGTTGAGTTAATCGATTAAGTCACCACGTTAATCGATTAATTGGCACATTAAAGTACAGGTTTCAAAAGGTAAACTTCTCATACATTATGCACAACATATATACATGTTCTAGCAATTATATTATGCCTAATATGCATATATAACATGTATGATTAATGCATGAACATACAATTAACTAGATGGTATGTCTCATAGATATGATATGACAATTAAGATGGCTTGAGAGACTAGCACCTAGGTTCACCTAACCTATACCCACTTATTACGGCACACATCCTAGACTACTTAAAATATTGACTCAAACTATGTCCTAGTCTAGATATGACTGAATGAGCATAAGACATGTTGATTGTTGAGCCATCTTCAAGCTTTAATAGAACCTTGTCTTCATCAAAACATAGGCAAAGAATTGCTAGTGCTATCCTTGACACTTTGCACTTTCAATCTCCCCCTTTTTGATGATGACAAACACCACATCAAAATTCTTCAAATGTTTGATGAATTAACTTGATGATGAATTTGCATTATGGTTATTAATGGCTGTTTTTCAAAGATACAAAGTTGAAGCGCATTTGCTTCCTTGTAGGTAAACAAACATTATACGGAAGCTAGGTAAAACAACCTACAAAAAAACTATTACACAACCTGCAAAATATATGTAACACAACAAGCAACATTTTTCCTCCTTTTGACATTATAAAAAATATACAAGTATTCAATTCTAGTCAAAAGTCATGAGAGTTATGATAGTTATAACAGACTATGATTAATCAATTAATTTTGGGCAAGTAACTAATCAACCAGCTATAAGAAGCTTGAACAAATGTACATTTTTCATATCATTTAATCGATTAACTAAAGGTCTTAATCGATTAAATTGACAACAAACAACAATTTCACAATTTTAATGGCATGAAGGGTTATGTTAATTCAAATTAAGCATGAAATGATTAAGCATTGGACATGTTTGAACAATTAGCAATAGGCATAACCATTCAATATAATCACATATACCAACCATGATCAAGATCCATTTAACACAAAGTAGAGTGCTATTTGCAACATAATTAGAGGTCAAGTGTGAACAGGATAATTCGAAATCATTGTAATCACAATGTAAAGTTTTAAAGCAGTAATTCAACAGAAGTTATAGAGTTATTACAATCCAAAAGTAAGAGTAGCAATGCAACATAAAAGATAAGTTCTCAAGATGGAACAAGGATCAACAAAGTCCATTAGCTAGGAAGGATAAACTAAGACTCTAAGGGCTCCTAACTAAGAATGAGATGGAGGATTCTGGTTGTCAGGATTCTTCGAGCTACTACCACCCTTGATGAAGGCACTCAGCTTGTTGAACTCAACACACAATCTTCTAGTTTGTGAGTCAGCAGTGGCCTGAACATAGTTCCGCAAGAATTGGTAATGATTGTCAATGTAAGCATTCTGACGCTCCTCAAAATTCTCTAGATCCGTATGATATAAGTCCTTTAGAGACAAAAAGTGGAGATCCATCCTATTGTTGAGACGTTGTTCCATAACATCCATGTAAGCTTGTCCAAAAGCAGGTTCTTGTGATGCATGTCCTGAAGACTCCCCCTGAGTTGCAACAAATGGCTCTTGGTTATCATCTTGATCATCTTGGGTCAAGAATCATAGTGTTGAAGTCCTCTTGATATTGCTATGTGTTACCGTACTTGTAAATACCCATTTTATGAATCAGACTTTCACCAATCAAATGATCCTTGTCTGAGCAGTCCAACACTATAGTATCCAAAACATCAATATGTAGATAATCAATAACTCGGGAAATGAAGATACTATAAGGAAGCAACCTTGATTGAGAAGTGGAGACGCTATACATGACCTTCAGAATCTCGTCAGGCCAATTTATCATGATGTTCTCCTTCACAACAAACATGAACTTCAAATCATTCACCGTAGGTTGTGCATGATTTGTGTTCCTCTGAATCAATATGTAGGCAATCAAGTAGTGTAGGAGCCTATTTTCCACGGACAGTGATGCAGCTTTAGTCAATTCGCCCTGAACATATAATTGAGGTCTACGCAAACAAGACTTATACATTTCAACAACATCAAACGAGTTGTTGTCTGCCCAGCCATAATCACTTAAACTAGCACCAGTACAAGATAAACCACCCACGTTCATAAAAATATCTTCATTAATCTCAAACAGTTTTCTAGCCATCATTGACCAATACTTCCTATCTTTGTATCTAAAGTTGGCATAGTACTCCCTAAGTAGAGTATGGTAAATGTTACCTTTTAATTCCAAGTAGGGGACAACTCCTTGAGCTTGCAAACCATGCGGAAAATCGAAGTTCTGTTCCACCAGCCAAGTTAAATTCGCAAACCGAATGTATGTTGGTTTTCTCCCCTTAAATTTCAAGAACCAGGTTTCTTGAAGAATCAATGAATAGTATGGGTCCTCGCGGTCCTGCCTTGCTTGTTGAGGTGGCAAAGGTTTTGGGGCACGCGGTGAATGTTGCACAATTGTCTTGATTCTCTTAGCACGTCCTGTCTCTATTGCAATTAAACTGAACCGTGACGAAGGTTTAGAAGAAGGATTGAAGGAAACCTAGGGTAGGGTTTTCAATGTGGGGAAAACGAATTTCTTGGAAATGAGGGATGAAGAAGCCGGTTTATGAAGTGGAAATGGAGTGGGGTGATTCGGTTTGGGCTAGGTTAAAGCTTAGGGATGATGTTGGACTTGTTCCTCTGAGATTTGAGAGAAGAGGGGATGAAAGGGGTTTTGAAAAATGCCCAGAAAAGCTTTTGTTTCTGATGTACTGATGCCATTAATCGATTAACAACATCACTTAATCGATTAACCTGAGTTAAAAATGCCAGTTTTGAAAAAGTTTGCCTAGGTAATCGATTAACTGATTGACATAATTGATTAAATGCATCAGATACAACATTTTGGATGTTTGTAAAAGCATGCATGGATTTCAAACTTATTTTTAAATGAATTTTAATCAATCACATATATGTAAGGATTTTGAGCACAAAATCATGGATTATACAAGGAATTATGAGCATTCAACAAGATTTTATACTAGAGCATACAAGGCAAAAAAGGGTCATAAAAGGCAATCACAAATTATTAATCAAGATATTTTTCATCAAGGATTCCTAGTTCTCTATTCCTAGTTCTCTTCGAAGAACATAGAAGGTATCTCGTGAGAGGGGCTTGGTGAAAATATCTGCTAATTGCGTAGATGTTTCAACAAATTCTAATACACAATCACCTTTTTGAACATGATCACGCAAGAAATGATGCCTTATTTCAATATGCTTGGTTCTAGAATGCAAGATGGGATTCTTGGAAAGGTTAATGGCATTTGTGTTATCACACTTAATAGGGATCTTTTCTAATATGAACCCAAAGTCCTTGAGTTGCTGCTTCATCCAAAGGATTTAAGCGCAACACACGCCAGCGACAATGTATTCCGCTTCAGTGGTGGACAAAGCAACACATGCTTGCTTTTTACTATGCCATGCAACTAGAGAACTATCTAATAGGTGACAAGTCCCACTAGTACTTTTACGATCCAACTTACACCTAACGAAGTCAGAGTCGGGTACCAAGGACAAGGAGGCATCCCTAGGATACCATAATCCCTGTGGGGGATGTGGAATGTTTGAAATATGTTATTATATGAAGTGTCACATTGCCTAGAATTAGAATATAGTAGAATATCAATGTTATATATTTGATGCAAGTCCCTTCTTATAATGTGCACCAGATATAAGCACCAAATAGAAACACCTCATGGGAAGGTGGGCCCATGGGTGTGCTAGGGTTTGTAATCCTATTCTCTAATAATATCTTGGTAGCCGCTCAGCTCTCCCGGGGACGTAGGCACAATTGGTCGAACACCGTTAACAAATTCTCCTGTTTCTTCTCTTCTATTTATTCTATGCATATTATTTGATTGCTTGTGGCCAACGCTGCGCAATGATCGCTTCCGATGCACCAACAATTGGTATCAGAGGCAATTGGTAGTTGGCTCTTAACCTAGACGTCAGATAATGGCTAAAGAGGGTGAAGGCATGATGGCTAGAAAAGGTGCGTCAAAGGTAATGGCAAAGATAGAGTAGTTGAGTTGAAGGAGAAGGAAACATGGCGGAATTGTGGTGTGGGCGTTGTATATGTTGATCCAGAATCGCAGAAATTCATGTACTGGATTAGGATCAAGGTGGAGATAGGAACTCATGTGTTGAGTTTGACCCAGAGACAAGTGCTGACAATATCTCTCTAGATGTTGAGAGAATGTTCTCATTTAAGATGAGAAGTGGAATATTCTAATGACATATCAGAGATGTCATAGTGAAGGATGTTAATTGTTAGCAGATGCATAAAAGCATATAAGCACTGACTGACTTTGATGTAGGGTGTAAGATGGACATTGGCTTTGATGCAAGTTGTAACACGAGCATTGGTAGAGATGCAGGGGTGTAACATGGGCATTGGCTTGGATGCAAGGATGCGACACAGACATTAGTTAGCATTGACACAAGGTGTGTGTTGTGGGTATACTCCTTATGGTGGAGTATGATAGTTCTTTTGAACTAGGATTGTTGAAGTAGACAATGGTGGTAGCGGTTGAGGCTTTCCATGGAAGCTCCAAGGTTCAGTTTGACTGAGTATTGCAGAGGATGATTGTTGGTGAACTTTTGTGTAGAGGTTCCAATATATCGAAACACTTCTTAGCAATAGGTGGCTAGACGGTGTGTTCCATTTGATGGCGGTACGGGAAGATGCACTAAAAGTTTAAAGAGCTAGGCTCTTGGTAACATCGCCAAGGATACTCGGAAGGTCTGTGCTATAGGGGAGCAGTTAAAGAGAATTAGACATTGAGCAAGGTGGAGTCGTATATTCGCTAAGGTGGAGATTCATGTGTAGATTTCCTAAGGAGCGCGATATTCGTCTATTTCAATCAAGGTGGAGATTGTTGGGAATGTTTGAAATATGTTATTATATGAAGTGTCACATTGCCTAGAATTAGAATATAGTAGAATATCAATGTTATATATTTGATGCAAGTCCCTTCTTATAATGTGCACCAGATATAAGCACCAAATAGAAACACCCCATGGGCAGGTGGGCCCATGGGTGTGCTAGGGTTTGTAATCCTATTCTCTAATAATATCTTGGTAGCCGCTCAGCTCTCCCGGGGACGTAGGCACAATTGGTCGAACACCGTTAACAAATTCTCCTGTTTCTTCTCTTCTATTTATTCTATGCACATTATTTGATTGCTTGTGGCCAACGCTGCGCAACGATCGCTTTCGCTGCACCAACAATCCCATATTTATAGTTCCCTTTAAATAACTCATGATACGTTTTACAACAATATAATGTGATTCTTTTGGAAAAGCTTGAAATCTAGCACACATACAAACGCTAAACATAATATCGGGACGAATAGTAGTTAAGTACAATAAGGAGCCGATTATCCCGCGATATTTGGTTACCAAGCTTTTCCCTTTTCTTCTTTGTCAAGATAACATGCAAATGCCATAGGTTTAGATGCATCTTTACATTGCTCCATATCGAACTTCTTTAATAATTCTTTGCAATACTTCGATTGATGAATGAAGATGCCACTTTCCATTTGTGTAATTTGAAACCCAAGGAAGAAGGTCAGCTCACCCATCATCGACATCCTAAACTCCCCCTGCATCAACTCAGAAAATTCCTTACACAGGATGTCATTAGTGGATTCGAAGATAATATTATCAACATATATTTGTACAAGTAAAACATGATTATCTAATCTACGGATAAAGAGAGGGGTGTCGATCAAACCTCTTTCGAACCCTTTTTCAAGTAGGAACGAACTCAATCTATCGTACCAGGCTCGGGGAGCCTGTTTTAGGCCATAGAGGGCCTTCTTTACTTTATACACATGGTTTGGGTATTTGAAGTTTTCAAACCCTGATGGTTGGTCTATGTACACCTCCTCTTGAATATAGCCATTTAAAAATGCACTTTTAACATCCATTTGGAAAAGTTTAATATTCATGATTGATGCAAAAGACAAGAGCATCCTTATGGCCTCAAGTCTGGCTACAGGAGCGTAGGTCTCATCATAATCGATGCCCTCCTCCTGGTTGTAGGCTTTGGCCACTAAGCGAGCCTTATTTCTTATTATTAAGCCTGATTCATCTAGCTTATTACGAAAGACCCATCTGGTGCTAATCACGGGATGATCTTTTGGTTTGGGGACCAAGTCCCATACATTATTTCA
>NC_032015.1:10226426-10241453 GCF_001865875.1 Lupinus angustifolius | reverse complement strand
ATATCATCTAGCACCTTATCGAGTGGATGATCCTTTTTAGTTTTCCATGCGATGTTGTTCTTCTACTATTTGCTCCACATCTTGTTGGATTTTATTCATGTCCTTGGATTGCACTTCTTCAAGTGTAGTTGAAATGTCATCATAAAAGACCTTTCTCTTATCTTTTGGAGAATATTCGTCAAAATGAACATGAATGAACTCTTCTACTTGCATGATATATGTATTAAACACACGAAATGCCTTGCTATGTAATGAATACCCTAAGAATATGCCCTAATCAGCTTTCGAGTCGAACTTTCCTAAGGATCTTTTTCCATTATTTAAAATAAAATATTTGCACCCGAATGCATGAAAATGAGCAATATTCGGTTTTCGACCTTTAATAATTTCATAAGGTGTTTTCGAAAAGGTAGGTCTAAGTAGTATTCAATTTATTACATAACAGGCTGTGTGAACTGCATCAGCCCATAAATATTTTGGAACCTTGCTCTCATTTAGCATAGTCCTTACGAGTTCCTCTAGAACTCTGTTTTTCCTCTCAACAACTCCATTTTGTTGAGGGGTGCGAGGAGCTGAGAACTGATGCATGACGCCATGCTTATTACAAAACTTATTAAATTTTTTATTTTTGAATTCTCGGATCGAATGTAAATGATTTTCAGGTTAGACTGGTTTTTGGATTTGTTTGGCTAGACATTTGAAAGATTTATAAGTATCGCTCTTTGATGCTAAAAATAAGGTCCATGTGAATCTAGAAAAATCATTGACAATTACTAAAGCGTAATAACTCCCACCAAAACTCATAATTTGTGATGGTCCAAACAAGTCCATATGGAGAAGCTCCAATGGTCTAGTAGTGGATATCACATTCTTTTTGTTAAAGGGATTCTTTACTTGTTTACACTTTTGACACATGTCACAAGAATCCTAAGTTTTAAAATCGAGTTTTGGAAGACCGATTACCAAATTATTTTTAGATGATTTTTCTAAATGCTTCACATGAATATGAGCGACGTGTCTATGCCAAATTCAGATGTCATCTTCTTTTGAAATAAAACATTTTAAAAATAGAGAAGTGACATCCTCCAGATTAACCATATAAATATTATTTACCCGATATCCGACAAATTTAACATTATTAGATAATACATCACGAATGATACAACAATTAGAATCAAATGACACAAGATTACCTTTGTCGCATAGTTGACTTATGCTCAACAGATTATGTTCCAAACCTTCTATGTATAAAATGTTCTTGATTATCGTGTGGGTTGAGTTGCTAATCTTCCCGGTGCCTAAGATTCTTCCTTTGTTGTTGTCTCCATAGGTGACGAATCCCTTTTCTTTTAATGAAAAGTCTAGGAATTTTGACTTGTCTCCAGTCATATATCTCGAACAACCGCTATCAAGATGCTAGTTTTGTCTGTGTGTTCGAAGACATACCTCATCTAAAGTATCCTTACTACCTGATCCGCAAGCTTCATCTGTTATTGTCATTAAGCACAGCTTCGCGGTCTCCTCTTCATATGAGGTGCTTGATGTTGTTTCTTCCTCCGGTACATTCCAGATGGTGTATGCCTTTTTTGATTTGAAGTCCCGGGGAGTGCTCTTCTCTGAATCAACTTTCTTCATGTAAGTAGGGCACTAGAACTTCATGTGACCCGGCTTACCACATTCATGGAAAGTGAAGCGCTCCTTGGTCTTGCCTTTATTGGTTGATTCTCGTGCTTCTTTCTTTTGGAATCGTCTAAATCCTCCTTTCTTCTTTAAGAACTTTCCAAACTTTCGCACAAGAAGATTTAGTCCACATTCATGGCAAGTGAAACACTCCTTGGACTTGCCTTTCTTGGTTGATTCTCGTGCTTCTTTCTTTTGGAATCGTCTAAATCCTCCTTTCTTCTTTAAGAACTTTCCAAATTTTCGCACAAGAAGATTTAGCGTTTCCTCATCAATGTCTGAATCAGAGTCGTCATTTTCTATCTCTTCATTGGGTTGTGATGTTGAAGCTTTAAGAGATATTCCTTTATTTTTACGATCAGACTCCTCATGCATGGTCAGACGCCTGAGCTCCATCTCATGCTCTTGAAGCTTTTCGAATAGCATTGCCAAAGGCATGGAATCTAAATCCTTGGACTCCATGATTGCCATCACTTTAGGTTGCCAGCTCCTGTCAAGACGGCGTAAAACTTTATTAGTGAGTTCTCCTCTGGTGAACATTTTATCCAGAGCAATAAGATGATTAATAATGTGAGTGAATCACTTTTGCAGTTGCCTATCGATTCACTCGGTAGCATATGAAATAATTCGTATTCATGTGTTAGTGCGTTTAGCCTGGCACGCTTGACTTCGCTAGTGCCCTCGTGAGTCACTTGTAAAGTGTCCCACATTTCCTTGGCACTTTAACATTGAGACACCCGAAAGAATTAACATATGATAGGGCCGAGGTAATTATGTTTTTGGCGCGAAAGTTGAACTAGACCTTCTTGCGCTCCTCATCGGTCCATAAGCTTCTGGGCTTTTCTTTCGGTTCGCCATCCACTAAGTGAAGTGGAACGAAAGGGCCACTGATTACGGATTCCCAAATATCCGAATCAATAGCCTCTATGAAGATCTTCATTCAGACTTTGTAATAGGTGTAACCCTTACAAATGAATACGGGAGGGCGGTTTATGGATGCGCCATCACCGCCAAAGGGGTTGGTGGAGGCCATTTGATTTCCCTTAGGATCACGTGGATACGGTTGAGCTAGCACGTCGTACTAGCTATGATACCACTTGTTAGGTATCAATGGCCTAGGAACACCTAGAGGGGGGGGGGGTTGAATAGGTGTAGCGGTTATCAATCACCACTTCTTGCACCAAAACCCAATTTCTGGAAACAGCCCAGTTAATCAATTAACACCTAGTCTTAATCGATTAACTCATGCACATAACAGAATGACTAGAGAGACATATTGCATAGTTATTTAAAAACAATTGAACAGAGATAATACAGATATTTTTAAGCACAAACAATTACCATATGACAGTAAACAAATATCCAAAATATTAGTTACAGATTCAATTTATAACATCAAGAAACTAAAAGAAGATTTAGAGAGAAAAAGAGTGCACAAGTAGATTTTTATTCTGGTTTGTTTGGGGTCCACTGCAAACTACATCCAGGCCTCCCCTTCTGATCTAGGGAGATTTTCTTCTTCACAATATTGATTTAAAGTATGAATACACACACCAATTCAATTACAAGCACATATGACGCTTCTTTCTTGAAATCTAGGACCCCTAAATCCTTGGTTTGACTCTACCCTTCACCTGAGAAAACCTTTCTCACGAAACAGCCTTAGCCAAGATTCTTGTCCTCAAATCAAGACCTCCCAGCCTTGGTGAAGAACCTCAATCTCTATGGTGATATGACACCAAGAGATTAATCCAGAAATATACGAGAAAAGATTAACAATAAGGTATACTAAGCACACTAATGCTTGGAATATAAGAAGAAAATATCTAAAGACTAACCCACTCACTAATCACTCAAGCCATCAAGAATCATGTGAGTTAATCAAACAGAAATCAAATAATCTCTCTATCAATCTATATAATGTATGAACATGTGAGCAAGATAAGAAGGAGCATATGAAATATGTAAAAACAATATGCAAGAATTCACAATTCAATTCAGCATAAAAACTCTATTCTCACACATGCAACTCTAGCAAAAACAGTAAACAAAATCTAAAATGCTCTCTAAAATAAGCCATATACAATAAAATGCAATGCTACGGTTTTCTGAACTTTGCCTCTTATTTATAACAAGTAGTTTTGGCAGTTAGATTCATTGCAAATAGTTAAACGATTGAAACAAAAATCAGTTATAACAAATAACAGAATTGTTAATCGATTAAGGCTTCCCGTTAATCGATTAACCATGCAACAAAATGACACAAAAAACAGTTGTAACAGAAAGAATTGATTTAACAGAAAAGCAGTTGTAACAGAAAGCACTGATTTAACAGAAAAGCAGTTGAGTTAATCGATTAAGTCACCACGTTAATCCATTAACTGGCACATTAAAGTACAGGTTTCAAAATGTAAACTTCTCATACGTTATGCACAACATATATACATGTTCTAGCAATTATATTATGCCTAATATGCACATATAACATGTATGATTAATGCATGAACATACAATTAACTAGATGATATGTCTTATGGATATGATATGACAATTAAGATGGCTTGAGATACTAGCACCTAGGTTCACCTAACCTATACCCACTTATTACGGCACACATCCTAGACTACTTAGAATATTGGCTCAAATTATGTCCTAGTCTAGATATGACCAAATGAGCATAAGGCATGTTGATTTTGAGCCATCTTGAAGCTTTAATAGAACCTTGTCTTCATCAAAACATAGGCAAATAATTGCTAGTGCTATCCTTGACACTTTGCACTTTCAGATTGGACGACTATCCCTGTCTCTAGCAAGTAAATATCATGCACACCTGAACTCTCCGCCTGAGAATCATCATGTTCTTGACTTGAACTAGTGCATTGCTCCTTGCCTTTATTCACTTGAACCGTTTTATTGCTCACTTGAACCATATTTGATCCCAAAGTCTCTCCATTTGGTCGGGGCACCTCTGTCAAAACTGAATGTTTCAGCATGAAATCTTCATCAAACACTGCATCTCTGCTCAACACCACTTTCTTGGAAACTAGATCCTAAAATTTGAATTCATTCACACCTTTGGTATATACAATGAAAATACACCTCTTTGACTGGTTTACCTGTCCATACTTAAGCATGAAGTCTAGGTCGTTCATCACTAGGTACATGTACATAAGCATGCAGCCAAATATGTGTAACATATTATAATTGTCTGGGTTACCTATCCATACTTCTTCTGCAACTTTACCATCCGATGAAGCCCATGGTGATCTATTGATGACATGGCATGTCATACATAGTGCCTTCGTACAAAATTGTTTGGAAAGTCCAGCAACCAGTCTCATACATATGACCATCTCTATAAGAGTTCTATTCATCCTCTCTGTAACATCATTCTATTGAGGAGTCTTCTTCATTGAAAAGTGCTTCTAAATGCCATGTTTCTCATAACACTTCTGAAACTGTGAGTCTTTGTACTCCATACTATTGTCTGATCTCAGATATTTGATTTTTCAACCAGTCTAGTTCTCTACCTTTACCTTCCAAACCTTGAACTTGACAAAGACTTCTGACATCTGATATTTGATTCCTGTGCACACACATACATTAACAATAATGCATTTAATATAAATAACAATACCAAAGGAACCAACAAAACCATACAAACAATCACACCACTCATAGTCACATAATAGAAGTATGTAAGGCCATAACCTAAGCCTGTTAGGATCAACCCCGCTCTGATACCACTAAATGTAACAACCCGATTCTTTTGTGAAATAAATAAATAAATAAATAAAAAATGTTTTTATAGAATTTATTTCTCAACAACTATTTATGACTATGAATTTCTTCCTTCATAGATTTTATTTATTGTGGATACATTTAATAAATATGAGTTTCTAATTAAAAACTATGGCCCAAATGACATAACAATATATTTTTAAGACTTCAACAATTCAAGTTCATTTTCTATAATTATGTGAATAAATAATTTTTTTCCAAGAATCAATTGTCCTTATTTTAATGACTAAGTATATATATTTACTTATCAATACTTTTGTCATTCTAAAACAACATAATAAAAGCACATGTGATAATATCCATCAAAATGTCATACTAAAAGTCATATATAACATGTTTTATAAACAACTGCATAATAACTATGATCCATCTATGAGAATGCAATTTCTAGTTAGTTTTAGTTACATACATACAAATAACTTATAGTATTTCCACGTAAAGTAAAACTTGTGTTCGTAGAGTATCATATTTCATCCTTACAACAGGGTGCTCACAATACACAAAAACATAACACAAACATAACATCTAAGGTAACTCATTTACCAGTCTTCCAAAATATAAGTAAGCAACATATCATTCCAATCACACACCAACACTATATTCCTATGCGACTATCAGGAACTTGATCCTCTACCATTTCTTGGGGGAGAAGTGTTGCTTGTTATTTGTATGATCATAAGATATACCAGTACACAATATACAAAAACAAAGAGAAAGTAAGTTATCCTTTTAAGGCACAATATATGGAATTATATGGAAATTAAGTATCATAACATAATATAAATAATATATCATAACATGGACAATCATAACTCAACATAAGCGATTATAACACAGTATAAGCGACATGACACAACATAAACGATTATAACACAACATCAACAATCATATTATAAAATAAACATATCACATTTCTCAAACATAAAACTCAATCTCATGAGTATGGTGCATAAACTATGCAATGTATCACCAACTAGTCCAATATCAAATGCAATGCATATGAATCCATATTCAACCTTTCACTTTTCAACTCAACTCCCATTATTTTTCAACTCAACTCCTTTTGGAAAGCAATCGGGAGTACAAGACATCCTGTACTGTATGATATAATACAATAACTAAGTATACCTATCAGACCAGGTGACTCTCATACCAGGAGCTCTCTCACCGATCCAGATAACTCAAAGGGGTGTCAGAAATCACTTGGTTAAGCAAGGCTATCCTGATCTACAGGGGATCAACCTGGACCATCACTAGACTACCCTACCCAAGCAACCCTCAAGGTTTTCATGATGAATCACCATCATTAACCACCCCTATTCATTTCCCAAGATATTACTATCTTGAATCTTTCCATTCTGCCACAAACCTTCCTCCAATGTTATGATGAATATATGTATGTCAAACACCATTTTATATGTACTGAAACTACATTTTCATTCTATTTTTTATGTACATACATAAGGTATGTAACATCAACAACAATAATTTCATTTCAACTACATCAACTACAAATCCATCACAACATTCACACTATTTACAAACATATACTTAGGATATCACAACATTCACAGAATCCATCACACCATTAATCAATATGGGTTTACTAACTATACTGTTCTCAATATTGATTATTATACACACACAAAAAAAAAGGTAATACAAGCTTGCATCCGATCGGACCATGCTATGACACAAAGACCAAGACCACAAGGGCCAAGAATAAAGTCTCTCTCACCACAAGGGCTAAACTTACTTGTTCCTCCAACACTAGAACCAATTCCTGATGACATTAACATCATCATAGCATACCAGTACTAATTAATAGAAGTACTCAAACACCAAAAACCTCATATAAAAACTTGGTCAGTAGCTATACCCAAACAATGAGTTATCTTCCCTAAAGAAATGGACAATCACTTTTATTTTTATTTTTCTTAACTATTTTTGAATCAATTGAAATATGCATATAGAATTATCATATAGGAATATTAATAACATATTATTATATTCTATTTTAATCAATTACTAAATACATTTCTTATTGTTATTATTCCAAAAATTTATATTAGTCATAAGGCAATTTAGATTGATAAACCTATAACAAATCTTATAATTTAAAAGAATCAATCTAACTATGCTACTAATCCTAAATATATTATATCATACTCATATTCAAAATCTCATGTTCTAAAAATATATTATATTAGTCATAAGGCAATTTAGATTGATAAACCTATAACAAATCTTATAATTTAAAAGAATCAATCTAACTATGCTACTAATCCTAAATATATTATATCATACTCATATTCAAAATCTCATGTTCTAAAAATATATGAATAGATTTAAAAAAAGAAAACATTACACTTTAGTACAATGTTTTAAATACACATATATTCTCAATTATATAATAAAAATCAATTTAATACACTAAGCAAAATCCTAATTCAGATTAGAAAAAATATAGGCGTTATACACGCAACTAAAATATCTTGCTATGTATATGGTGAACCATTCTCTATTGGGCGTCATGTGGTGGGAACAACTAGTGTCAAATATCCACTCATCTGTACTATGATTTGATGATATAGATAGTAAATCAACTTCATTGTTGTAATCAGAGTCGTCTTTCTGTCCAACATTTGCAGATATAGATACTCTATCTTTCTCCACTGGCTTGATAGGACTCCATTCATTTCGGCAATCTTTTTGTAATGTCCAGTCTGTTTGCACTTAAAGCACTCAACTGGTGTTGTGCCCCTGAATGTATTCTTTTCCCTTTGGCAGGAGCTTCTCTGTCTTGTCTCCTCCTACACGCTTGGCTCCCTTTCACATACAGACCATCACCCTGAGACCCTTCTCATACTTTCTGTCTTCTTTGAGTGTGGGACAGAAGTGCATATGTGATCTCATCTAGTTTGATCGAGTCTTTCCCGTATGTCAATATTCTCACCAAATGTTCATAAGAATTTAGCAAAGAACACAATAATATTATTGTTTTGTCCTCATCAACATTCACATCAAGTTTCTACAAGTCATTGATCACTTGATTAAAAGTGTTGAGATGTTGCTACAAATCAACACCCTTTTGCATCTTCAGGGCATAGAGTCTCTGTTTAAAATACAACTTATTTGTTAGAGACTTGGATATAAACTGCTTCTCTAATGTCTCTCATACCTTTGTTGATGGCGTCAAATCTATAACATGATACATCACCTCATCTGATAGACAGAGTCATATGGTTTCCACAGCCTTATCTTTCAACTCTTCACAATCTAGTTGATCCATACTATCTGGTTTATTCTCACGCAATGCCTTTGATAGACCTTGTTGAGCCAACACATCCTTAACTCTCGTTTGCCACAATATGAAATTACTAGTTCCATCGAACTTCCCCACCTCGTATTTGGCTCCTGGGTTAAGAACTATTTGATATCAATTGTTGGGAACCATCGAGCAATCAAATAGTAAAAGAGTAGATATAAGAGATTAACACAAGAAATTTGGTAACGAGGTTTGCCTACGTCTATGGGAGTATTGAAAGCCTACCACTATGTATTAGAGAATAAGGATTTATGTTTAGCTATTGTTTTCCTTGTTACATTAAATTTACATAAATATATAATCATCTACCTCAACCCTTTACATCAACCTAAATCCACTCATAACTTATATTATTGTTATATAAAAAATATGAGCATTACACTACATATCACTCCCATCACCTATGTGCAACATGTTAGGGAACCGTGACACGAGTTTCATGCCCATCACCTGTGTACAACTTGTCCTTGCGTTGCACACTGATCCTGCTCCCCTCGTTTCACATGCCAGGAACACTTTTTCTATTTTTTATTTAACTTTCTATCATGTTAATAATAATGATAACATTAAGAAATAATTAAATTAATATAAATAATAATATAATACCTAATTACAATGATAATAGTAATATTAAGTTAAATAACTAAATACATAATTAATTAAAATATAATTAATATATTATTGTGATATTAAAAATATATTTTTAACTATAAATAATGAATAAAGATTTATAATACCTTTATTACACTTGATTATTAATCTTTAAAAAATAAATAATAAAGGCAAGTGAAGGTCATAGTCATTTTTCACTCAGATCGCCTTTTAATTTAATAGTTCTGAAACATAACTTCTAATCAATTTAATAAAAAAAAACAATTTTTTTGATATAACAAAAAATTATGAAAAATAAAATATCTTTTTATAAATAACTAATTGGTAACAATAATAAAATAATATTAAAAATATTTTGTTTCATTTAAAAATAAATAATAAGTGCAAAAAATAAATATAAATAATTAAAAGAAAAAAATCAAACAAGTTTAAGGTAAAAAATAAGTTTACACAACTAGCTAGGGTATTATCTTAGAACATATGGATGAAGTACTAATTTCCTTTTTAATCAATAACTGACTCCCATATTTAGATATCTGATATTGATTTAAAGACCAACATATTCCACAATTGAGCATAATTGGAAGGGTGACAATTGGATGAGTTTGGATGGATTTGGATTTGGATCATAATAGTTGGATAGAAAACTATCCATCAATCCATATAAATTCATTACAACACATTTTTAAATTATCCAATTCATCTATATCCAATGGCTTCCAATCCACCAATTATATTCATGTATCCATTTTAATGGATTAGATGGATGAATATTCGACCTCTGTTTTAATATGAACAAAACATTTTTAATAAAGCAATTTGAAGAAAAACAATTCTTTCAAAAACTATTTTTAATAGAACATTTTTAAATATCAATGTTAAAAAAACATTTTTAAAAAAATTACTTTAAAAAAAAACATTTTTAAAAAAATAAATTTCTTAATAAACACTTTTAAAAGTGCTTTTTTGATAAGCACTTTAAAATGATGAATTTGTGAAGTTTCTTTATAAAGCACTTTTATTGGCAAGAATCTCTAGTGCAACATAATTGATATGAGTGTAAAAGTTCGGTTCGGTTTTTGACGCGATTTAGTGACCGAACCGAACACAAAGATATGGTTCGGTTCTACTTGATTAATTGCAAATTTTATTTAGGGACCGAATGGTTCATTAATGGTTCGGTTCGGTTCCGCGGTTTTTCAACTAATTTAAAGAAAATCATTTAAGAAATAGCTGAACAAAATTTGCGAAGTATAAAATCAAGTAAAATAATACGAAACACATCAATAAAAATGTATTCAATACTCTTTCTAGTAAAATAATAATAATTCAACATCTCAACGCATTACAAACTTGAAATTTTAGTCCATAAAATCTTCCACAATGTCCAACAAAATTTAAGAATGACAAAACACCCCAGCCTTGACATGCAACCTCCGAGACCCATGAATACACTGAGCGTGCCACCCTAAAGCTTAAATACCCCTGCAATATTTTATTCCTCTCCAAGGGGAGCCTTCCGCAACTCGGACCCGTGACCTTATGGATAAATAGTCACTATATCATTGAGTCGCTACCATTAACCCATTGGAGAGGAATAAAATACTACATGGAGTATTTAAGCTAAATGGGTGGCACGCTTAGTGTATTCATGAGCCTGGGAAGTCGCATGTCATAACTGGGGTGTTACAACAAACTTGGTACCAATTCTTTAGTCCAACAATAAACCTTATACTCCACATCATTAGTAATGTCCTCAAATTATTTCTTTATTTTATTTTAGTTCCTTAATTTCTTTATTTAATTAATTTCATCTCTGAATAGTGACAAAATATATACTAGTTTTTTTAGTTTTATTTCTACCTTCTCAATCGATAATAAAGATAATAGACATTTAGGTTTGTTTACTAATTTATTTTCTATTTGCCTCTTATTTATAGCCTATATGTATTAATAATCCTAAATTCTTAATCATATTTTATCTCCTAACTTTAAAGCTTAACCATCCAAATATAAATGGTTCCAAATAAAACTGTGAACCGAAGCAAACTTAAATGGTTCCAAATACAAAAATTGAACCGAGCCGCGAAACCTAACCGCATTTTATGGTTCAGTTTCATCGGTTTCATAATTTAAACCAGAACCGCTTACACTCCTAATAATTGAGACTTCCACAAGTTGTATGTAATAGTTCATCATCCTGAAATATTTTATTTTGTTATAATATTATCACATTAGTCAATAACCAAAATGATATATTTATACTTTGCATTAAGATGTTGGGGTAAAGCACTAAAACTGAAATCGTTTATACTTGTTGGATAAGCACTTTTTAAAATCACAATTGCAATTTTCAACTTTTGTAATGTGTGCAGGATTTTGCTTAGAAATGTGAGAGATATTTTTTATATTAATATTGAATTAATTGGAAAAATATTTGTTTTTATTTTTATTTTTTGGATAGATTGAGTATCCATCCAAATAGATATACCCATGAATATTCATTGGATATAACGGATGGATTTGAATCCATCCATTATCAATACTATCTATTGTATCAATCCATTTAAATTTATTAGTTCTAATAGATGAATTTTGATGGATTTAATTTAAATAGATTCGGATGGATTTTGGATAATTTTGTCACTCTTAATCATAAAGATGATTTCTTACATTTAGACTGTAAAAATATTATGAAGATTCCAAACTATTAGGAACAGATATAAACTCATTCCTTTACTCTACCCAAAATTGAATCGGGACAGGTACCTTTCTTCTCTTATTTTTGTATAAGTCGTTGGCCCACTTGTAAGCATGCTGAATTCCAAGGTGTTTCACACCAATATTCCAAAGTTGATATGGGATTAGATTTCTATCCTAAATAAAAAAAAGATGGAGCAATAATAGTCTGAATAATTAAAATATACTGAATGTTTAGATACGAAAGTGCAGTATAAATAAATACTTTTTTATGAATATTTCCAACTATTGTTTAATGGGAAAGAAAAGAGTATAAATAAATAGTTAAACTTTTTATGAATGTGATATATTTGCATCTATTGTTTATCTATTTTTTCTTACTATAAATTTATCAAAATTTGATTTTAGTATTTGAATTTAGTCTCTACATTTTTCGTATATTTTGTAATTCATCATCAACGTTAGTTTTGGATGGAAAATATTGATTTGGCTAACATTTGTCACGCTAACGATTCATGCGTCTCTCACACCATCCATTCAGCTTTGTGTTTTGATTTTACTCCCAATAGATTAAGTAATTTTGATTTTACTCTATAAATTAACTAGTTTTGAATTTAGTTACTAATTTTTGTAATAGAATACATTAGTAATCCAAATGCTTATTACTTGGTTAATATGGACATTGCCATATTTTCCTTAGAATAAAAAGATATGGACATGTGAACAATATGCATGAAACAACTGATTAAAGTAATAAAAATAGTAAATAAGATTGCCACTGAGTAGGTAATGATTCCTTTACATTCCAACCAAAATATTAAACTAGACCAATGAACTCATTTAAACACAATATGTTGAATACAAAAATTAAAAGCATGTAAGCAAATAAAATAACAAGCAAAATTATATACTCAAATTTGGCCTTCAAGAACTAAAATCAAAAGCAGTTAATTTATATGAACTAAAATTAAAACTAATTAGTTTATAGGAACTAAAATAAAAACTAGTTAGTTTATTGGAACCAATGAAAGTGCAAAGTGTCAATGATCACACTAACAATGCTTTGCTTATGTTTTGATGAAGACAAGGTTTTATCAAAGCTTGAAGATGACTCAACAATCAACATGCCTAGATCTCATTGGTCATATCTAGACTAGGTTTTGTTAATAGAGTTATATTTCTAAATAGTCTGGGATGTGTGCCTTAGTAGTGAGTATAGGTGAGGTAAACCTAGATGCAAGTCTCACAAGCCATTATAATTGTCATATCACATTCATGAGACATATCATCTAGTTAATTGTATGTTCATGCATTAATCATACATGTTATATGTGCATATTACACATAATATAATTGCTAAAACATGTATAGAAGTTAAGCATAACATATGAGTAAGTATGCCTTTTTAATCACGTTTTTAATATACTGGTTAATCGACTAACATGGTGACGTAATCGATTAACTCAACTGTTTTCTGTTTAATCATGTTATATTGGTTAATCGATTAACGTGATAACTTAAACGATTAACATGTATGTTTTATGTTATAACTGTTTTCTGTTTTAACTACTTAACTGAATGTAACAGTTTGAAGTGTCTAATATGTTTTGTATAAGTTTAGACAAATTGCATAAACACATAATAATTGCATACTATTGTTTAGAATTTATTAGAGAGCATATTTTCATGATTTACTTTGTAATTGGCAGAGAGAAATGCATGTGTGAGGAAGAGAGATTAACATGCTTAATTGATGTTATTAATGGTGTATTACATGTTGTTTTCATATGCTTAATCTCATCCATTCTTTCTTGCATGTTCATGCATTCTTATTAGAGATTTTAAGAGAAATATTTTGTGCTTATTGTTTTGTATTAACTCACATATGCATGATTGTTTGTGGTACTTGAGTATGGGTTATTGAGTTTTCATTATTGTAAAATCCGAGTATTAAGTACTCATTCATAACGCAAAGCATTGTAACTCAAGGATTGGGAAAATCCTAGCTGCGGTTAGGTAAGGTGTTCTTCACAAAGACTTGGAGGTCTTGGGATAAAGAGCGATACCTTGGCTGAGATCGAATCGCGGTACCTTTTCTCAAGATCAGAAGGGGAGGCCTGGATGTAGTTTGCATGGATGTAGTTTGCATTGGACCGCAAACGAACCAGGATAAAAATCCATTTGTGCATGTTGTTCTCTCTTATTATTCTCTTTTATAATTCTCACTTTTTTAATTCGTATTTGAAGCTGATATTTTGCATACTAATACCTTGCTATATCATTGTTCATATTGCATAAAAATATATGTTGTATCTCTGCTTATCTGTTGGTAAATAAATGGGCAAGTAGCTGATCTGATCAATCTGGTTCTATTGTGATTTAATCGATTAAGCCCACTGGTTAATCGATTAACTGAGCTTTTTCAGCAAGTGTGTAAAAACCAAAAAGTGGAACTTGAGCTCCGTCACACATATTCAACCCTCCTTCTAGGTGTGCCTAGGCCACTGATACATAACAAGTGGTATCAGAGCTAGTATGACGTGCTAGCTCAACCGTATCCGCGTGATCCTAAGGGAATTAAAATGGGTTCCAGCAACCCCTTTGGCAGTGATGGCGCATCCATTAACCGCCCTCCCGTATTCAGTGGCGATGGCTATGCCTATTGGAAGGTTCGCATGAGAATCTATATCGAGGCAATTGACACAGATATTTGGGATTCCATTGTCAATGGCCCATTCATTCCACTTCATATGGTGGATGGCGAGTCTAAAGAAAAGCCTAAAGTCTTATGGACGGATATTGGGAAAAGAAAGGTCCAATATGACCTTAAGGCCAAGAACATTATTACTTCGGCCTTATCCTAGGATGAATTCTTTAGAGTCTCTGATGTAAACCTTCCTAGGGCA
>NC_032015.1:10211779-10226326 GCF_001865875.1 Lupinus angustifolius | reverse complement strand
ATTTTGAGTAAATTTGAATTGTTTTAGTTGAGAGCACTTCTCCTAAACTCTATCCTTTGGCAGTGGCCATTGATGAGCTTTTATCAAGATTCTTAAGCTTGTGGTAAGCAACACTTGACTTATCAAGCTTCCATGCTTGTGGCGTCTTCCATCTCATTCCTCTTCCACCTTCTTCCTTATCAAGCCATCACAATCTGCCCTACACTTCCCCACACCCAAATCAAAAGACAACCCTAACATATAACCCCCAACCGAACCCAACCATCCCTAAATCACCTCATCTCCCATTGATCCGAAACCATACACATCACTTTACCCTAAACAGCCACAAATCATCATCTACAATTACAAGCCAAAAACCCTTCACTCAAACCCCCTCCAACCCTAAAATTACCTAGCAAATCAACCCTAAAATTGCCTAGCCTACTTATATAACCCCAAACCGAAGCAAATCAACCCTAAAATTACCCTAATTTGACAAAACCGAATTCACACATTCACAAAGCCTAATTTCAAGCTAAACGATCCTATAATTCTAAGGCAGCCCCTTGAGGTTGTCATCAGTCTCTCAGTGCCTTAATGCAAAAGAAATATGGGATACTTTACAAGTTACCCACGAAGGCACGAGTGAAGTTAAGCGCGCTAGACTAAATGCGCTTACGCATGAGTATGAGTTATTTCGCATGCTTCCTAATGAATTTATTGAAAGTGCAAAGTGTCAAGGATTGCATTAGCAATGTGTTTCCTATGATTTGATGAAGACAATGAGTTAGTTAAAGCTTGAAGATATCTCAACAATCAACATGTCGATGGCTCAAGTGGTGACTTATTAGACTTAGGTTATAATTTTTTATTATCTTTTTAGAAGTCTAAGATGCTTGCCATAGATATTGAGTCTAGGTTAGGTAAACCTAGGTGTGAGTCTCGCAAGACTTAATAAAGTAACTAATCCACTAAAATGAGACATCATCTAGTTTATTATATGTTCATGCATTAAGCATACATGTTATATGTGCATATTAGGCATAACATAATGGCTAAAACATGTATAGGTATCAAGCATAACATATAAGTAGTTTACCATTTAATCATATATTAAAAATACACTGGTTAATCGATTAACCCCATGGCTTAATCAATTAACGTGTCTGTTTTCCTTTGTTTCAACTGCATAACTGAAAAAACCGTTTTTAGAGGCAAAATCTATTTTGTATAAATTTTGGCAAATTGCAGAAATGGAAAAAGAGTCAAAAACACAAAGAAAATAGAATTGATCATCATTGTTAGAAACTATTAGAGAGTGTTGAATTAGAAGAAAGATTAGATCATGCTAAGGCTTTAGTTTTCATACTCATATTGCATGTTCTTTGAAAAGCTTTCTTGCATCATTCTTGTGTTTCTTGTAAAGAAAAAGAGATAGTTTTTTTTATGATTGCATAATTTCAGAAACCTCATGCATGTACATTCATATTAGACTAGGAAGTCTTGTGAGTTATTGCTTAGGTTTTAGTCTTTGATCTTTATTGTAATATCCGAGTATTAAGTACTCATTCATAACTCAAAGCATTGTTATTCAAGGATTGGGAAAATCCTAGCTGCGGTTACGTAAGGTGTTCTTCACACAAAGACTTGGAGGTCTTGGGATAAAGAGCGATACCTTGCCTAGGGCCAAATCGTGGTAAGAAAGTTTTCTTGGAGGCAGTTTTGGGAAAGGTCAAACCAAGGGTGACAAAGTTCTTTGGGTTCCAAGAAAGGAGCGTTCGAGAATTAGAAGCGTGTATGTAACGTACATTGTGTTCTATAGTGAAGAAGGAAAATCTCCCAGATCAGAGGGGAGGACTGGATGTAGTTTTGCAGTGGACAACAAAATGAACCAGGATAAAATCCTTGCGCAATCTTTTCTATCCCTTTCTCTTTTATATTTCAAGATGTTTTAATTCGAGTTTGAAGCTGATATTTTGCATGATTATACCTTGCTATGTTCTTGTCAATCTTGCATAAAAATATCTGCTGTATATCTGCTTGTGTGTTGGTTAATAACTGTGCAAGTTGCTATTCTGTTCATTCTTTTTCTGTTTTGATTTAATCAATTAAGCCCACTAGTTAATCAATTAACTAGACATTTTCCAGCAAGTGTGTAAAAACCAAAAAGTGGAACTTGAGCTCCGCCACACCTATTCAACCCCCCTTTCTAGGTGTATTCTGCCACTGATACCAAACAAGTGGTATCAGAGCTAGTACGTAGTGCTAGCTCAACCACATCTGCGTGATCCGAGAGGGACTACACATGGGTTCTATTAACCCATTTGGCGGTGATGGCGCATCCATTAACCGCCCTCATGTATTCAGTAGCGAAGGTTATGCCTATTGGAAGGTTCGTCTGAGAATCTATATCGAGGCAGTTGACATGGACATTTGGGATTCCACTGTCAATGGTCCATACATTCCACTTCATATGGTGGATGGCGAGCCTAAAGAAAACCTTGAAGGCTTATGGACGGGTATTGAGAAAAGAAAGGTCCAACCGCGCCAAAAATATCATCACATCGGCCCTATCCTATGATGAGTTCTTTAGGGTCTCACAGTGCCAAAATGCAAAAGAAATGTGGGATACTTTACAAGTTACCCACGAAGGCACGAGTGAAGTTAAGCGCGCTAGATTAAATGCGCTTACGCATGAGTATGAGTTATTTCGCATGCTTCCTAATGAATCTATATGTAATATGCAAAAACGTTTTACTCATGTTGTAAATCATTTGGTCGCCCTTGATAAAACCTTTACTAATGTTGATTTGTCTAACAAAGTTTTGTGTTGTTTTGATAGAAAATGGCAACCAAAGGTAACCGCGATAATGGAGTCAAAGAACTTAGAAAACATGGCATTAGCTACTCTTTTTGGGAAACTCCAAGAACATGAAATGGAGTTAGGGCGCTTGACAATGAATGAAGAGTCAGATAAGAACAGAATCACACTCAAGGCTGCAAGATTTCAAGAAGATCAAGAAAGTGAGGATTCAAGTTCAGATTCTGATTCCGATGAAGACTTGACTCTCCTATTTGAAAAATTCAAGAAGTATCTCAAGAAGAAAGGAGGGATCAAGAATCTCAAGAAAAAAGTCAAGAACTCGACCAAGAAAAGCAAGATTCCCAAAGAAGGATTCACTTGCAATGAGTGTGGAAAATCAGGCCACATGAAGCATCAGTGCCCAAGCCACCTCAAGAAAGTCGAGAACAAGAAGAGCAACTCTTGAATGTCTAAGTCAAAAGGAGCATACATTATTTGGGATGATTCCAAGAAAGATTCGACTTCAAGCTCATCCGATGAGGAGAAAAGTTCAAAGGTATGGCTAATAGCACAAGTGCATGAGAAGTGCACATCTAGTGATGAAGATGATTCTATTGAGGTAAATTCCTATACTTCATCATGTTCTAATGACTCTCCTCCATACGATGAATTATATGCAACTTTTGTCGAAATGCATGAGAAATTAAAGAAAATTGTTAAAATAAATATAGATAAAAAAATAGTTATTTCCTTGCATGAAAAGAAAATAATTGAAATGCAAAAGGAATTAGATGAGCTTAAACTTGAAAATGAAACTCTTGATCTTATCTATGCATGTGCCTCATGTGATTGCTCTACTTCTAAATTATGTCAACCCACTATATGTGATACTTGGGAGAGTTTAAATGCTAAAAATTCTATTTTGAAACAAAAACCTTCAAAGCTCACATATAGTCAAGAAAACCTTAACACATTGCTTGCTAATACAAGAAACGTTGGTAACCGATCTAGAATTGGATATAAACCTAAACCTAAGAAAAGACCATGTAGATATCTAGTAGTTCATATGCATAAGAATTCAAATAATAATATGCCTACTTGTTTCTATTGTGGTACACATGGTCACAGATGCACTACATGATTTATAAGAAAATTTGGTGTGCCAAGTGGCAAATATGTTTGGGTAAAGAAGGGGCAAGATCCCTTAGTTACTAACAAGAAGGGACCCAAAATAACTTGGGTACCTGAAAGAGACAAGTAAATTGTGTTTGCAAGTGTGCCAAAGGACATTTGAGCATCAAGGGATAAATCAACAAAATATGTTCTAGGCACAAGGTTGGTGAGTAGATCAAGGTTGTTAAGAAGAAACGTTATTGAGAAAGTTTGTTAAATGAGCTTCCGTATTATGCTACCTACCAAGAGTGCTTCTCTAAGTAATAAAGGGGGAGAAGATAAAGGGAAGAACAATGAAAAGGGGAGCAACGCACTTTCAATGTCAAATACACAACATTGATCATATCATCAAACTTTTTATCAAACAAGTGGTAATCTTGACCTATCACGAAAGGGTAAGTAAGGTAAGTCTATTAACAATGTTAAAAAATCAATTCTTGATATTGAGTACACTTGAACTAAAAAGTATATGTTATTATTTCACTTAATTCATAACATGTGATATCATAGCATTTTGTCACTATGTTGAACCTTGCTAATTATGTTATAGAATTTGTTTTTGCGTGAATCTTGAACATATCTTAATTGTGTATTATAATTGAATGATTGAAATTTACTTTAAAATGAAAATAGCCTAACAAGTGCTAACAAGTGGCATACATATGTGTTTAATCATTCCATGTCTAAACTGTTTACATAATTGATATGTCATGCAAAATCTGTCTATATTCAGTTTTAGAGTCAGAAATCAATGCATTTGTTTAAGCTTCTCAAACTGGTTATTGCTGATGCTAATAATTATAGTTTTTCAAAATAAATTGCTATATATCTTCTTACTTTTGACTAGAATTGAATATTTGTATCTTTTTTATACTATCAAAAAGGGAAGAAAGGTTGATTATTGTGTTTGATGTTATTTGCATGTTGTCATAATAGCTTCAGTAATAATCATTGTTGCTTACCTAAGGGGGAGAGCAAAGAGCTGCAACTCTGAATAACAACCATTAGGAAAATGAACAACATTGTCAAGCTAATTCATCAAAATAAATGTGATATTTGATGTGGTGTTTGTCATCATCAAAAGGGGGAGATTGAAAGTGCAAAGTGTCAAGGATCGTACTAGCAATGCTTTGCCTATATTTTGATGAAGACAAGGTTTTATCATGTTTTGCCTATGTTTTGATGAAGACAAGGTTTTATTAAAGCTTGAAGATGGCTCAACAATCAACATGCCTTGATGTCATTGGTCATATCTAGACTAGGTTTTGTTAATAGAGTTATATTTCTAAATAGTCTGGGATGTGTGCCTTAGTAGTGAGTATAGGTGAGGTAAACCTAGATGCAAGTCTCACAAGCCATTATAATTGTCATATCACATTCCTGAGACATATCATCTAGTTAATTGTATGTTCATGCATTAATCATACATGTTATATGTGCATATTACACATAATATAATTTCTAAAACATGTATAGAAGTTAAGCATAACATATGAGTAAGTTTGCCTTTTTAATTACGTTTTTAATATACTGGTTAATCGACTAACGTGGTGACTCAATCGATTAATTGAACTGTTTTCTGTTTAATCACGTTATACTGGTTAATCGATTAACGTGGTAACTTAATCGATTAACATGTCTGTTTTATATTATAACTGTTTTCTATTTTAACTGTTTAACTGAATGTAACGGTTTGAAGTGTCTAATCTGTTTTGTATAAGTTTAGGCAAATTGCAGAAACACATAACAATTGCATGCTATGGTTTAGAATTGATTAGAGAACATATTTTCGTGATTTCATTTGTAATTGGCAGAGAGAAATGCATGTGTGAGGAAGAGAGATTAACATACTTAATTGATGTTATTAATGGTGTATTACATGTTGTTTTCATATGCTTAATCTCATCCATTCTTTCTTGCATGTTCATGCATTCTTATTAGAGATTTTAAGAGAAATATTTTGTGCTTATTGTTTTGTATTAACTCACATATGCATGATGGTTTGTGGTACTTGAGTGTGGGTTATTGAGTTTTCATTATTGTAAAATTCGAGTATTAAGTACTCATTCATAACTCATAGCATTGTAACTCAAGGATTGGGAAAATCCTAGTTGCGGTTAGGTAAAGTGTTTTTCACAAAGACTTGAAGGTCTTGGGATAAAGAGCGATACCTTGACTGGGCCGAATCGCGGTAAGAAATGTTTTCTTGGGAGGCGATTTTGGGAAAGGTCAAACCTAGGGTGACGAAGTTCATTGAGTTCCAAGAAAGGAGCGTTTAAGTCTTATAATTGAATTGGTGTATGTAACGATACAAGGTTTCAATTCAGTGAAGATAAATCTCTCAAGATCAGAAGGGGAAGCCTGGATATAGTTTGCATTGGACCGCAAACGAACCAGGATAAAAATCCATATGTGCATGTTGTTCTCTCTTATTCTCTTTTATAATTCTCACATATTTTAATTCGTGTTTGAAGCTGATATTTTGCATACTAATACCTTGCTATATCATTGTTAATATTGCATAAAACTATATGTTGTATGTTTGCTTATCTGTTGGTAAATAAATGTGCAAGTAGCTGATCTGATCATTTTGGTTCTGTTGTGATTTAATCGATTAAGCCCACTGATTAATCGATTAACAAGACTTTTTTCTGCAAGTGTGTAAAAACAAAAAAGTGGAACTTGAACTCCGTCACACCTATTTAACCCCTTCTAGGTGTGTCAGACCATTGATACCTAACAACTAAAACCAAAATACAAAAAACTGAGTGAATGATATGGTGAGACATGCGATACTATTGATGTGACCTACATTACTGAAGTTTGCATTTACCATCTAAAACTAAGTGCATGTAGCAATTAAAAAATGTATGATCTATCTCTTCTCTTTGTTCATTGAATATATACGAAAGGAGTATCTATTATCTAACCGACAAATATTATTTCACCAATGTACAAAAAATTGAGAATCTCCTCACAACATTGCCAACAATAACTTGTTTGTTTTATGATTTTTTGATGGATCACTGGTTGCATGACTTAGGAAGAGGGGGAAAATGAAATTCTAATCTCTCCGTACAAAAATCTCTCTTCTTTGCTCATTTTAAAAAAAAATGATATTCCAACCTAATTAGTTATGGTTTTGAGAGTCGATAGTGAAAAGTATTAACATATTGTCTACCTATTTAAAATTATATCATTGCTATTTGCATGAAGAAAATTATACTCTCAATTTATTTTATTAAAATTAATTTTCACAACAAAAGTTAAAAAATTATTTGTTAATATTATGTCTCACAAGT
The DNA here is from genome assembly GCF_001865875.1 of Lupinus angustifolius. Classification (NCBI taxonomy): domain Eukaryota; kingdom Viridiplantae; phylum Streptophyta; class Magnoliopsida; order Fabales; family Fabaceae; genus Lupinus; species Lupinus angustifolius. The sequence goes on along the minus strand of NC_032015.1, from coordinate 10,219,066 downwards.
TTATCTTGTGCGTTTACGTATCCTAGGTACAATAGGAAAATGAAGATTCTTAGTTCTGAGTTTAAAATTGATTAATTGACTTGACTTTATTTAAGAAAATTATATTAATAAATTGAAAGAGAATTAATAGAAAAAGACTACATTAGTCATTATTTGTCTTCTCACTTCCTAAGATGATAAATACAATACTAATGATTATAATCACCTCTCAACTTAGGGAAGAAATTGTGATATTACATGAGCCAAAATTGCAAATTAAATCCTCACATTAATTGTGCAATTAAAAACGTTTATATTATTAAATAAATTATTTTAATTAATTGAAATTGAATTAATAAAAAAGATACACATTGGTCATTATCTCCTTCTAATTTTAAGAGATGGCAGAGGGAATAAAGTTCTCAAGTCCAAACAAATTAAAATATGATACGAGCCATAACCATAATGTTAAATTCCAAAATTAATTTTACTAATCGATTTATATTATTTATTTATTTATTACTAAAGAAATTATTTTATTTGACTTAGAATTAATAGTAAAGAGATCATATTTAGTCGTGAACTAACTTTCCAATTTAAGAGACGATATAGACAAAACTAGTAATCACAATCGCTTTCCAACCTAAGTAGAAAGAAAATCAATCTAATTTCCATATCAAACAATGATACAATATGTGGATGCTTAAAATATTACATGATCATTATAAGTTGAGTAAAAAATAATTAAATCTCAGTCAATATAAAGTAAAATACATTAAAAAGATACATTTTAATTTTTAAAATGAAACTAGATACTAAATTAAAAGGGTAGAACATGACCGCCTGAAATTGCTATGTAATATGGTTCAAACTCATATTCTTTAGACACACCACCTAAAAATATCAGAAAACTCAAGCATAATTAGTTAAAAATATAAGTAACAATATCAAAAAAGTCCAAGTCCATGATTTAAAGCTTGTGCAAAATATATCTATTAGAGGTGTCTATCCCTCACTCGATACCCCGAGTTCGTAGAAATGTCTTACCCCATTTTCAGAAAGAAAAAAAAATATAAAAAGACAAAGAAGACGTACATTAAAATATATTGAAAAGAGTAGTGTTCCCACATATATAATTTCGTGGAATTTAACCTTAAGGGTTATAGTGTTAATATAGTTCATGGAGAAACCTTTTTTATTTTCTTCGTTTACCTCTTCCATCTTATTTAGCTACTAGATTTTCTTGGTTGGAAGATAAAAGCTAAGTGTAAAATCCTCTTATACTAACATGAATATTCATTAATCCTAATTATTATTTTATTAAAGATAAAAAAATTTACTCTAAATGATTTTTTAAAATTTTTATAACAATTGCAAACTTTTAAATTTTATCACAAATAAAATATTTCAATCAATCATAATGTAGCATTAATGATAATGATAAAAAAATTGTAGTCCTTTATAAACTTAAGAGATTAATATAAATTATATAAGCAAACAAAATACATAGTGATGAGGGCTAGAACAAAATAATAGTATCACGCTAAATCAAGTAATATATTGACATGCATAATTGACTGATGATAATAAAGATAATGATATTATTATTATTCATTATTATCTTAATATTGTATTATCTTCTTAAAAGTAAATCAATTACATTATTGTACATATTCTATCAGAAAATAAAATAAAATATTATGTTATTTATTTTGTAATAAATAAATCAGAATAATAAATACAAAAGTAAAATTAGAAAATATAATCTTTTTGGATGTTACACAAACTAAGATAAGAAATAAAACACGACTTTAAAATTAAGTTCTCAACTAATTTTTATTAATAAATTTTTTTTAAGTTGTTAATTAACATAATTGAGAGAAAAACATAACATTGACAGCTAAATATCGTTCGTCATGATAGATGAAAAAAACATTACTAATCACCATAATTATTTCTCAACTCAAATTGGGAGAAAATATATGGTACAAGCTGCCACCACCCTTTTAAACCTTTAGAATAAAGTATTTAAAACATTTTTAAGTTATTTAAAATTTATATTTTAATAATTTAATTTTTTATTTAATCATAAAAGCTTATTAATATTATTTAATGATTATCATAAAATATTTATTATTTAATTTATTTTCTACTATAATTAAAATTTATATATTTTTTGTTTTATATAAATACTACTATATAAAATTAATACAAAAAATGTAAATAAAAAAATACCTAATAGCACTAAGCATGGACGGATGGATTGACTTCAGCGGCACCAATGCACAATGTAAGAGAAAGGAAACAGATTTGCAGTTCCACAAATATCACAACATATACCATTAGTTTATAATTAAATAAAAAATATATTTGACTTAAATTAATAATTTATTATTTTTCATATCAATCACACCTTAACTTATGCACAATTTGAGAGAAGACCTAGTTAACAAAACTGGAAAGTCGACGCTACACGGAATCCCTCTATAGGCGAAAAGGTCTTGGACTGATGTGGCAAAGTAGTGTGATTCAGCAGCACAGAAAACTAAAAAAGCAAACAAATCATGCGAGCTCTACCCATCATGTTTGACGGCTAATTTTCACGGCCAATCAATTATTTGCCATTGCTTAAGCTAAATCAGTGTGCTAATGATTATCCTATGAGTTTTGTGCTAATGATTGGCTCATGAAGCGGGCGATGTTGACGTATGATGGGGTTATAGCAGAGAAACCAAGCCGAAAATTCTTGCATGGATTTTCTACCTTTTTCTCCTTCTAGTTTTTTCTCTTTTCTGGTCATTTTTTCTCATTTCTATTTTATTTTTTACATGCTATTTATAGCAATCTTTTGAAACGTTTCTATTAAATAATTAATTAAACTGATTATACATTTAAAACAAATTTGTCGGTTACTAAATGTTTTATCAATAAATTTTGAAATTTATGTATTAATTAAAACAAGATCGTTGGTAACCAAATGTATTATAACTATTGATTAAAAATTGAACTATCAAATGAGTTAAAATTAGGTCTCGGTCATCTAAAAATTAGTCTTTTGAGATAAACAAATTTTTTGTAAGCATCAAAGAATATTTTTAGAAAAATCTTTGGAATGGTGAAGATATTTCATTTAGCATAAAAAAAACTATTAGAATACTATTTTTCAACAAAAAAATTATTAATCACTCTATAAAACTTCAATAATTACCTAATAATCATAAATGAATAAAAATATTATTTAAATATATAAAATCACAAAAATATCAAAGTATACATATTTTAATTTTTAATTTTCTTATTTATTATTATCTTTATAAAAGTATGTCGTACAAAATTAGATATTGAGAGAAAAGCATAAATTTAGACTTTATCAATTTAATATTGTATCTCCTTTGCTGGGAAGAGAGCCTCTATAGTTGTATATGACATATACCTTGTGGAACTTGTCAACGTAGCTCTAGGAAGAGAGAATATATTATAACATAACATATCTTATAATTTGTAATTTTTTCTCCCCATTGGTACTAGAGATGAAAATATAGACGGACAACTTAGTCAATAAAATTACTAAATTGGTTTTTGTAGACATGCATAAAAGATTGTCTAATCCATAAAGACTTGTTTGATACTAACATTTCAACCAAAATTTGTGATTCTAAGTTGCTTTAAAAGTGGGTTTGTTTGTTCAATTATAATAATAAACTAAATATGATTGTATTAAAGTATTAGAATAAAGATGTTGGGTTGAAATTCACTACTGACTATCCATACACACTTGTTCATCTAGTTATGATTATTTCATAAATAATGAGACTTCAATGATACTAAAAGCTAATGTCTTAATCAATTTAGTAATTTATATATAAAGCTTTATGTCTAGAAACTCTACCTACAACATGAAAAACTATGATCCATAAACAACACATCTATGTCTAACAACTATGCTTATGAAAATAAGATTTTAATGCAATACCTCAAATGTAATAATCGTCAATGTACTGATCATATTAGGATCTCATTAATATAGCTTTATGTCTAGTAACTATACTAACAAAATGAAGATTTATAAATTGTTAACTCACCTCTATGTCTAACAATTATGTTAACAAATTTGAGATTTATAAATCATTGAAATAGCCTTATGTCTCTACAAGAAAATTGTCATATAGCTACATACACCTATAGTGGCAAACATTAAAATTGTGGCTAAGTGTATCTTATACCTACCCATGTTTCATAAACTGTAGGTAATAGTTGTCAATAAAAATAAAACAAACTTCTCACCTCCTTTGTCTTTTCATTTCTCTTTACTTTCTCTCTCCTTTTTTCAATCAATTATTTGAAGTCTCATTCACTTCATTTTTAATTATATTTAACAAGTTTTACCAACAAAAAAATCTTAAAACTTTGGAAGACAAAAAAAATAGCAAACTATACCCTAAAATTCTATTACTCTCAACTTTAAAAATCACACACCTCACACCTTTGTTCAAAAACCCTAGCCACCTTCTCCTTCTTCCACGAACAATGACTTTTCTTTGAATAACAAAATGGTAAAATCTTCTATTACTAGTACTTATTGTGGTCAATCACTCACTGACTCCATCACCATCATCATACAAAGTAAGAGAGACGTTAGGAAGAGGAAAAGGTGTGAAAGGTCTTGGAAAGGGAGGAGCAAAACGTCACTTGTAAAGCTGTGATGGATAACATTTTGTGGTTTGATTTTGTTGTAAAAAAGGAAAATGATATTTGATTTGCAGGTGATGCAGTGAATCCAAAAACATTACCTTCGGTTGATTTACAACTAGCAATCACTAATGAAGGTTCATTTCTTCTTCTTCTTATTATTATATTTGTAAATTGTGTTTAATTTGTTTTTGTATGTTTCAGCAAGGTTTTATTTCTCATTCATATCATCTCTCTTAAGTGGATATCAATGATTTCCTATCTTGTGTGTAATATCTTGATAATTACTTATTATTAAAATGTCATATTGTCTACATTAGTTTCATGTTTTAAATTGTGATTGTAAACATTTCATCTTTTATTTCTTTAGTTTTTAATCCATGAAACAAAATGAAAAACAAATGTCTCATTTATGTAATTATCAATGGAACTGCAAGTATTTAACTTAAACAAAGTAATCACCAGTTTTACTTCCATTATGTCAAATATAAATGATTTGTTTAATTATATTTGATTTAACTTTGAGGACACAATTTTTGTGTCAGGAATTATATGAATCCAAGGTGCCACTGGAGTTCAAGGCTATAATCCGAATTGATTCTGTTGTAACATGGACAAAACTGCTAAAGAACATAGTCTACAAGGACCCATAGAATTTGAGTGAATTGCACATGAAGACCATAACAGAATGCGTTTATCTTTAAAAGTTCATATATGTCGTTATCCACCAAATGGATCCTAGGTAAGTGACTTCAGATCTCACATATGTTATTATAGTATTTTATATGTGGGTCTATTATTATTATTGACATAATAATCTTATTATGAATACCATTATTTCTTAACTATTACTTTTACAATCTATGAGCCGATTGAAGTGATTAATACCTATAGTCAAATCATTTTGTTTATATTATCCCTTAAGTTAGGAAATTTACCTCCATGGTTGATTTAATTCCTACAATACTTAGTGGAGTTTAATAGCTGTCAAACTCATCTCACAAGATTTCACTTATTTTTCGGTTAATTTTTAGGGTCATTGGTTGGAGAAGATATTGGAAGACAAAAATAGCTTCATCTTCAACAATGAAAAACACAACTGTGGACATGAGACTATTTAGATTTTGTGGAAATATATTATCATTCAAGTAGATACTACATGTTTTCTTTGTAAATTTTGAGAATAGTGAATTCTTTCTTTATTACCTTTCTAGTAAACTAGTTTTAAGTGGACATGTTTAATTTAACATGTTAGTAAGTCTTTATGTTAATTCTCAATAAAATTGATTTTGATTTTGATTCCAAATTTATTTATTTATATATTTAGCTTATACAATAACGTTTTATTATAACATGTAGTGGTAATGTCACAATAATTCTTTATAAAAATATGTAGTAATAATAGAAGATAAAAATATCAAAAACATATACCTACGAAAGCAAAACTGTAGTAGGTATATCATCAAAAACTTATACCTATGGAAACAAAACTGTAGGTATAACAACTTAAAAACGACGGATTAAAATGTCCATAAGTATAGTTTTTGAGGTTATAGCTACGGTTTTTTAACCTATACCTACGGTTTTTTGCCATCAGCAAATGTCAAATTTCTTATAGTGTGTCTAACAACTATAACAACAACATGCAAAAGAGTATGATTTTTGCACAATTCTCCCAACACAACAAATTCAGTGGGTTCAGCTTTTGTTTGGTCGAGCCTCGACTTTTTGTAACACCGTGAAAATTTCATATATTTTATTAATTATTTATTTTTAACAAACATTAATTTTAGAAATTAATCGGTAATGAATTAGGCTAAACCATAGTTGAGCGTTAGTCTTGTTTTTTAAATTCATATCTTGTGGTAAATTTCCATAATCTTCTGTGACTAAAAGTTTTTGGACTGCTGTCGGGCCCAAATTCGGCCCAAAAATGTGGTTTGTGTTTCGTAGCTCAGAATCGAATTCCGATTATGCCTTTAGCTTCGAATTATTATTTTGAGTCAAGATAGATATCAAGTTTATCCAAAACGCATTTCTAAATATTTTTCCACTCTGAATTCGGCATTTCGAAATTTTGACCGTAATCGGAAGATTTTAATATCCAACCAACTATTAGCCCACAATACTTGGGCATGGTCTCATCACGAATGATTCTCCGAAAAATTCACCTCATTTTCTCGAGTGAAACTTGCGTGACAAGCAAGCGAAACTACTCATCTTTACACTAAATTCCGTAAACCCTTCACTTACCCATTGCACAATTAATCTTAGAAACCCCTAGTTTGCCTCCATAAATCAGATTCAGTTCACCTTAAATCTGATTTAACCCCTTTAAAAGAGTCCTTTACTCTTGAAACCTTTGGCTCGCTTCTCTAAGGCTAATTCGTTTCCTTTAAAAGAACCATTTAACCTAGAGCACCCTTGACATTTCAATCCACATTCTTCTTCATTTGGCACTCAAGAACTTCAAGGTAAACTTCATCCCTTTCATTCTTAATCTTTTAGAAAATCTAGCCGTTCATTGTTTTTGATATTCGAGTATGATGTTTATGCGTATGTTACGAACATTTTTAACCGTCAAATTTTTCTAAAAAACCTTCCTATCTCTTGTTATAC
>NC_032015.1:10211059-10211679 GCF_001865875.1 Lupinus angustifolius | reverse complement strand
GAAACATGAGTTTTCGTGAATCTAGAAATTGTTGTTTTGGAAACCATGAAATATTGTTGTTCATGAGGCTGTTTTAGTGTTTTGAATATATACATGTTATTTATGTTGATGAAAGATGATGATTTTGAAATCAAATAAATATTTTAAATCGAAATGTCATTTTGATCATGAGATCAATCCTTGTGAAAAGGTGTTGAAATGATCATGAACACGGTAGGGATCGGGAACGAGACTTTCGAGGATAAAAGATGGTTCGGGATTATGAATCTTGGACCAGATGGATGAAAGTCTCGGATGTCTTAGATTGGATTAAAATGATGCTTTTATCTTAGAGTTAGTAGGGAAGTGATTTAACTCGCGAATCATTGATTTGTGTTTTGTGTTAGTTTTGAGGCGTTCGAAGCCAGACAACCGATCCATTCACGGGAAGGGAATCAACCATGCTACAACCCAAGGTGAGAGAGAATACATCGTGACATAGTGGTGTCCGAATATGACACCCATACCTTCCAACTATCTCAAAAGTTGGGAGTTATTTCTGTTTTGTTAGAAACTCGTACTTAACCAAATGATTTCGTTTCTGGATTAAGTATGATGTTTCTTTAGGCTGAATGCCCCTA
>NC_032015.1:10209047-10210959 GCF_001865875.1 Lupinus angustifolius | reverse complement strand
AAATATCAAGTATTGTGGTGGCTATCCATGAAGGAACACCACTCGAGAAACTAAAATACATTGGGATCAAAAACATCGGAGAGTTTCAATCCGGCAGCCCAAAAGTGCGAGGAAAATGGTCCTGGTAACCAGACCACCTCACCCGGGCGAGCCATCCTTGTCTGGGCGAGGGAGAAACATAAAATAATGGTCCTAAATAGCGCTTGGGCGAGCAAAGGAGAGGGCCAAAGGGTCCGTTTTGGGTGTTTTTGGCGCCCGAGCGACCGTATTTCGCCCGGGCAAAGACCAGACATGTATTTTGGCCAGTTTTTGATGGATTTTTAGCTTGAGCGACATTCGCCTCGCTCAAGCGAGAACCATGCAGGAAATTGAGTCTGTTTTGATGAATTGGTCGCTTGAGCGACAGTCTCTCGCTTGGGCGAAGACAAACATAAGTTGTGACTGTTTTTTATTAATTTATTGCTTAGGCAATAGCCCTAGCTTGGGTGTGAAGTGTATTTAAACTTGGGACAGATCGAGGCTCAGATTATTGAGTCCGGTGCCCAAATCAACAGACTTATACTATTACTTTTGTTTCTTGCGCCTTATGTAGATAAGGTTTTGACGAGGATGTCGCGAGCAAGGCTATGCCTAAAAAGGATTAAATGATACCACGCAAACTGACCATAAGAGGCTTGGCCATGTGGTTGTCCAGGGTGATTCAGCGATGGTTTGTAGTGGTAGGGATGTTATTCCTATATTACGTGATAACGTAAGATCGGGTCCACAAAAAGCATTCCTTTGGGAGATGTCTTAGGATGGGCCGATCATTTTAAAAGACTAATTAAAATATTTAATCGGATAACCTCGGTTAGTGTGCATATTCATTATAAATAACGAAGTAGTGAAGAGGAAATTTACAGGAGACGAACGAGCCCCACAATATTGAGAGGGATGACGATGGCGGTGATTCGTCCGCAAAGTCTTTAGGGAGAGTCTAGGTGAGACGAGTCCCATGTATTCATGGATGAGGTATTTGGTCTGATCGGACAGTTCTCACAGTGCAAACAAGACGATCTCTGACAACCCCTCTTTGCAATCAGGATCAATGAGAGGGATGCCCAGAAAGTGTTTGATACGACACCATCCTGAAATGGACAATTCTTCGGAACCGATCGATCATATATATATATATATCGTTGCGAGGAATAATTTTTGGTGCGATCAAATCGGCTTGTTATGGGACATGTACTCTTCGTTATTTCTGAATAGTATATTGGGAGGATATTGGTGTAAAGATGGATAGAATAAGCATAACATTCATATATTGAGATCGTGGATGTTAAATCCCTAGGATCCGAGTTATAACTGCATTCAGCATTGTGCATTATGTTTGTGATCTATATTGTGTATATTATGCATGTCTGTCTTGATGTGATATTCCGTGTAATTCCATGTCGTCAATGAATTATATTCATTAGATGTCTTACTCTCTCTTCTTTTTGTTTCTTTCTGCTTGTTCTTGGTTCGCGTTCTTGTTCAGATGGACCGTACAACGAGGATTCGGAGCTACCGATTCTCGATGTCCCAGGAGGGGACATGGAGTACTGATGGGCATATTTATACCTACACAAGCCCTTGTGCCTTAGAGCTAGAGATGGTTTGTGACGGCTCTACGATGCGCTTCCCTTCTCAGCATGCAAACTTGGAGGCTTCATTCACCTTGCCTGCTCGGAGATTTGTGCCTACTGCCCCATCCATTCAGTTTGTGATCCCTCACGGACCCACTGATGTTGGACCATCTGCTTGGAGACAGAGTAGGGACGATGTGCCCAGTTCCCCACTAGGGAAAAGAGCTACTATACCGACGCCGCCTGATCTTCAGGCAGAGGCGAGAGTGGGAAGAAAGTCACAGGGTTCGTCCAACAACCCG
>NC_032015.1:10202094-10208947 GCF_001865875.1 Lupinus angustifolius | reverse complement strand
CGGAGATTTGCGCCTACTACGCCATTCATTCAGTCTGTGATGCCTCACGGACCCACTGATGTTGGACCATCTCCTTGGAGACGGAGTAGGGATGATGTGCCCAGTTCCCCACTAGGGACTCCATTGAGGTGGTGGACCTTTCTTCCGATTCTGAGACGGAGGAGGATCCCGGCGAGTGTTCTAGTACACCCGCTAACTCCGGAGCTAGTCACTAGTGGTCATTTCTATTTCTAGTTGCCCTTGAGGCGAGTATTTTTGTAGGGTACTTATAATGTTCTGAATAAACCAGACTATTGTAGACATTTCAGTTAGGATTAAAATGTATTCCGCTTTGCCTTCGTATATGTTTTCAGTTATTTCAATAAAGGATCATGCCACAAATTATTGTTGTATTTTCCGCATTTTAGGTTACTAAATGTGATGTCCCGAAAAGGAATTAAATGTAAATGAGGAGTTTTACATTATAAAAACAAAAACAATTTCCACATTTTTGGGCAATATTGTTGGAGTAATTTTCGGGGGTTACACTTTTCGCCTAGCGAGCTATGCTGGGTGCAACACATGCGCTAGGTGAAATTGCCAAATTTCAGTTGGTGCAGGTAATCCGTTTAGTAAATCTAGAACAATAACTATGCCAAAACTTCCTCTATGTTTCGCATAGCACATGGCTTGTGCTGAGCGTAGCTTCTGATATGTGTTATTTTTGTTGAGCACAAGGATTGCGTTGAGCGTGGCCTTCAAGTCCTCCCAGATGTGATGAGCATGACTTTTGCATTGAGCGTGAGTTGTTCTTGTACGAAAACTTGACTTTTTGCAATGATTCCTCCGGTTTTGACTTACACAAACGCTCTAAAGGGTAAAATCTGACAATGTACATAATATATTGAGTAAATTACACTAACACCCCCCGAGTTTTAGTGAAATTACACAAACCACCTCTCACTTTTCTACACCTACACAAATCCCCCTAATTTTTATACTTTCATTACAGTGATTACCCCTGCACGAAAATTAAGTGTAATTTTTTAAACAAAAAATGTGATAAATACAATTAAGTTAGACAAAACATGATATATTGTGGAGACAATTCCAAATAATATATGAGTTAATACCTCTTTATTATTTTTGGTTCGTTATGATATAATATAAGAGCGATTTAAACAATATATCTTTTAGAATTGTTGATGCATTTTGTAACCAAAAATAATAGAGATACATTAATTTGTATATTATTTGGACTTTTCTCCATAATATATCATGTTTTGTTTAACCTATTTGCATTCATCACATTTTTTATTTAAAAGATTATATTTATTTCTCATGCAGGGGTGGTTAGTATAATGAAAATATAAAAATTAGGGGGGTTTGTGTAGGTGTATAAAAGTGAGGAGTGATTTATGAAATTTCACTAAAACTCAGGTGGTGTCAGTGTAATTAACTCTAATATATTTAGTTTTAAGATCAATTTGTAAATAGTTGGACTAAATCATGAACTAAAGTGTCATAAAAGTGATAATTCAAATACGATATTTTAGTAATTATCAAGAAGTATATCAAAAGTAAAAGAAAAAACAACATAACCTAACACTTATACCTTTAGGTGTATTTAGGTGTAATGATGTGATATTTCTATTTTTAAAAACAAATGCAAAAATAATAATTTTTCTCTTTGAGTATTGAAGATGATTTTGATTCCTTTGTCGTCATACAAAAATTGCACTGTTATAGTATTATATTGGCTGACCAAGTAAAGCATGCATAATCTGATATGGCATGCTATGAAATAAAATAATTGGATGCAATCACATAAAGCAGTGCCATAGGTGGTTGATTCAAGAAATTAGTTTTTTAGAAGTTATGGTGGAACAGTTATTGACTACATTATGTGTGAGTCAAAGCATATTCATCAATCCCATCATATTGAAAAGCAAGCCAGTATTTTATAACTACGTGCATATCTGAGAAACAAAAGGCATGGTGAATTATGAGAAAATTTGATCAGTGGGCAAGTGGCTTGAGAAGCTGAGAAGCACCGACAAACCCCTCATTCTCTTGTAAATCCATATAATAATATATGAAATATATAATTTAGTTCTCAAAGAATTCAAACGTAAATCAAGTCAATCCCTCCATCAATGGAGGGCCGTTTAAGTTAAATTAAGTTCATAAACTATTTTTATTAAAAATGATTTTGGTTTCTGAAAAAACTTTCTTCAACAAACTTGATCTTTCACCCACTTTTACTTCTGAAAATTAAAACAAAAAGAACCTTATAAAACATAAGGTTGATTGAATGGTTGGATGTCATGAACCTTATAAAACATAGGGGGTGCTAAAATAGTACAATTGTAACTATTACAAAAGTGTAAGATTGAGATTGCAACTAAGAGGGAGTGAATTAGTTGACTAGAAATTATGACCACTTTTTCTACAAAATGAGGAGTTAAAGTGCAGCAGATAATATTGTAGAAAATAAACAAGACTGAATCAAAGAGGTAAGGGAGAAAATAGTACACATATGTTTTATACTAGTTCACCTTCTTGTCCACCGAAGGCTACGTCCAGTACTCTTGCAGCGCAAGAGATTTTCCACTAAATATTATGCGTTGTAATTACAATATCTCACCTCGAGATCTCTATGTACCTTACACACTCACTAATACTTATACCCTTGGACAACACCTTTCCAAGTAACTTTATCCCCTTTCTTATCACATCCTGTGAATGAAAGTATTTACAATGAATGAAGAATTACAATGATGGCTTGGATTGCCTTTACAATTATAAAATATAATAACACTTGCAATCCAATAAACTCTTTTGTATACTTAGTAATAATGCTCTTTAAGTTTACAAAACTTTGAAACACTTTACATCAAGCAACTCAGAAAAATAACTTTGAAAGTTTGAGTGCAAGTAGTTAGAAGTGCAGAAAAACTATTTCAGAAAAGTGTAGGAAAGTTGTGAGAAAAGTGTGAAAGAGTTATGAAAGAGTTGTTTTATGATTGTGAGTTCTAAGGCCTTTAAATAGGCTTCCCAATCAGTCAGTGTACCTTTATGAAAGAGTAGGAGTTGTTTGGAATGAAGACATTTCGTTTGGGATGAAAACTCTTGAGTTTCAAATATGAAAAACTGATGTAACAACTCTCAGTAACCGTTTACAGCAAGTGCATAATCGGTTACCCAAACATGACGTTTTAAAAAATTACATTGAGTAATCGGTTACTCAAACTTTTTTTCCAACAGTGAATTAAAATTCACTTAGAGTAATCGGTTACTTCAATTCAAATTTTATTGGATGATTGATTCTCACTCATGTAACCTATTACTCAAATTTCAGTAACCTATTACACAATATTTTGAAAAATGTTTTCATCAAAACTTGAAGTGTTTTAACTTCTTTTAAAATATTTTGAATATTACTACTTTGGTATATTAAAGAGTATAGGATAGAAGTACCTATTTAGACTTAGACTAATTGTCTTGAAGCTTTAATCTTCTTGGTCTTCATAAGTAATCTTCCTTTTCTTCTTTTTGGTGATGTTGGTGTCTTCATCAAAACATTGTCAAGGTCAGGAGCAAAGTTCTTCTTCATAATCTCCCCTTTTTTGATAATGACAAACCAAGATCTTTCTGACAATGTAGTTTTCTTGAGAGCAGCATACTTTGAGATATGTTGAAGTTTGACTTGAGTATGCTCCCCCTATCTTGTATGCTTCCCCTTTCTTTTGGAGTAATGTGCCTGAAATAATTTTACAGAAAATACATCCCCCAACTTTTCTCCCCTTTTTGACTTCATCAAAAAGTAGAAAAGCAAAGAGATTCCAGCATAATATATATAGCATACATACACTTATATAATCAAGATATATCTATATAATCAAGATATATCAATATGATAGCATATACTAATGTATGAATTAAGATATAAGCAAGTATTGCAATGCATAAATAAGATGTTTCAAACATGTATCCAGGAATGGAACAATAAAGCACAAAACATCATAAAGTAACTTGTCCAGGAATATGCAGCAATAGCTTAAAAACAACAAATAAGCAGAATTAAAATTGTGTCCGAATTTTGAAAGCAATACAACTAGAAAATCCTAACAACAGATATTCTAAGACTCAGACTTAGAATTGTCTTCATGAATATCCATGCTATCCATCCTAGAGGAGAGGCAATGAAGTTCATATTGGATTCATTGATTCTGAGAGTCGAGAGCATCCATCCGGTTAGTGGTGTAGCCTCGGAGAGAAAACAACCCATCCATAATCATTTGGTTTGTAGACATGGCAGCGGATGAGGACGATTGAGCATGAAACTCAGATGGTTGTGGTTCAGGAGGGTTAGGAGGTTTAAGTTCAGATGGTTCAGCAACAGTAGTCGATTTATCGGTTCTATGTTTATGGGTGCGGGTTCGAGGGTCTTGGGTGAAATCCATTTTGTGGATCACTTCCACATCAATTTGGCTTTCTCGAAGACTCAGAGGCACCCTTTTTTCACCATTTGTAGAAACACCGACATGCTGAAGAATGTTGGTTATGAAGATTGCATATGGCCAAGGACTTTGAGTACATCTAACATTCTACATTTGTCTCATTATCATTAGAGCCCAATTGATCTGAAGTTAAACTTTAAAGCATACATCAATTGAAGTTCTATGTCACTTATTTGAGAATGATTTGAAAATTTTGGTAAGATGACATAGCTCAAAAAATAATGAAGCAAACGGTCCTCAAGCTTGAAATATCCAGTAGATAGGATGTCTAAGTTTTTGACGGTCTCACCAAAGTCCTGTTGCTTACGCATTTCTATTTCCCTTTTTGAAAGTCTACGTAAAGTATGATAAAAATCCTTTCGATCATAATTATCCCATTCACACACAAGGCCGTAACCCGTTATGCTACCTTGAGAGGGTATGTTACACAACAATGTATTTCCTTTGACATAAGAAGTAAGACGATTTTTCCGAAAGTTCATGTTAAAGTAAAATACTCGCACAAGTTCTGGATAAATTTCATTTGTCTCACAAGAAAAATAAATAAAAATTTGTTGACGTAAAAGATAAGGGAAAAGAAAATCTTCAAACTCAAAATTTCCAACATTATCGAATTTTGGAGTGAAAATAGTGCGTCCATGGAAGTGTTCTTCAAACACTTTGCGTTGTTCCTCATTAGCTAGAAGCCTTGCTAAATCCAGAGGGTTGGACTCCATAGAAGTAGTTCCTTGCCTTTTTTGAGTCGTGGAGGTGTGTTGCTTCTTGGTTTTTGAAGAGGAAGCCATGGATTTTCGGTTTTTGAAGGTTTAGGTTTTGAGGTTTTGGAGATTTGGGGGTATTTTATTTAGGTTACTAAACACGAAAATGATGGTTTAGAAGTGAAAATGTGATAAAAATAGACACAAAAATCACTTAAAATGAATCAAAAATGAATATTTAAGAGAAAGATGGGGGTGAATGTGAGAGAACACGAGTTGGTGAGGAAGATGAGTATGAAAAAGTTTAGAAATGCAGAAAAAATACATATATAACAACAAAGAGTAATCGGTTACTCACTTTGAGTAATCGATTACTCAAATTAAAAAATTAAAAATTTTCAAACAACAACTCAGAGTAATCGGTTACTTATTTTGGAGTAATCAGTTACTGAAACACGTTGTTCAACCCTGTAATCGGTTACTCTCTAGTGTAATCGATTACTGACCCGAGAAAAATTTAATTTGAGGCAAAATTAAGCTATGAAAATGATTTTGAACTCAAAAATTGAAATTTTTAAACATAAATAAACATATTTAAGTTCAAGTAGGCATGAAATAGATATAATGAAGCATGCATAAAATCATGTATATAAGCATTTAAGACAGGTAAGCTTCACAAAGAATGCCTAATTTTCGTCTAATTTTATGAAAAGGTTCTTTTTCCAAAGGTTTAGTGAATATATCTGCTAGTTGCGTTATAAGTATCAACAAATTCTACAGACACATCCTTCTTTTGGACATGGTCCCTATGGAAGTGATGTCTTATATAAATGTCTTTGGTTCTTGAATGCATAACCAAATTCGTTGGTAGGTTTATTGCACTAGTATTGTCACACTTTAGAGGAGTGCAACCCAAATCTAAGCCATAATCTCGTAATTGTTGCTTAAGCCACAACACTTGGGCACAACAACTACCTGCCACAATATATTCAGCTTCAGCAGTGCTTAGAGTTGCACATGCTTGTTTCTTACATGACCAAGAAACTAAAGCATTCCCTAAAATATGACAAATATCACTTGTACTTTTCCTCTCAGTTTTGCATCCTGCAAAGTCTGAATCTGAATATCCAACCAAGTCACATATACTTCCTTTTGGATACCACAGTCCAATATTAGTTGTGCCTTTAAGATATTTCATGATTCTCTTAACAACAACTAAGTGTGATTCTTTTGGTTTGGATTGATAGCGAGCATACAGACACACACTAAACATTATATTAGATATACTCGTAGTTAAATATAAAAATGATCCAGTCATACCTCGATAGTTTGATATCTCGATGGATTTTCCTGTTTCATCCGTATCGATGTAAGTTCCAGATCCCATAGGAGTAGCTATTGGCTTGCATCCATTCATGTCATATCTTTTTAGAAAATCTTTACAGTATTTGGATTGACTTGTGAAAATACCATTGTCAAGCTGTTTGATTTGTAATCCAAGGAAGTAATTTAACTTCCACATCATAGACATTTCAAACTCTCCTTGCATCATATTGCCAAAATCACTACATAACAACTCATTAGTAGAACCGAAAATAATATCATCTACATAAATTTGAACAAGTAGAGTATGATGATTTATTTTTTGTATGA
>NC_032015.1:10197596-10201994 GCF_001865875.1 Lupinus angustifolius | reverse complement strand
TTCTTTAATTTGTAGACATAAGAAGGATGTTTGTAATCTTGAAAACCAGGAGGTTGTTCAACAAATACTTCTTCTTGAATGTAGCCGTTGAGGAAAGCATTCTTTACATCCATTTGATATAACTGAAAATTCAAAGAGCAATCATATACAAGTAATAGCCTAAGAGCTTCAAGTCTATCGACCAGAGTAAAGGTTTCATCAAAATTGATACCTTCTTCCTGGTTGTATCCTTGGGCTACTAGCCTAGCTTTATTTCTAATTATAATACCATTTTCATCATATTTATTTATAAATACCCACCGAGTTCCAATAACATGCCTATTTTTAGGTCTAGGAACAAGTTCCCAAACTTCGTTTCTCTCAAACTGGTTTAATTCTTCTTGCATAGCAAGAATCCAGTCCTCAATTGCTTCATCAATCTTGGAGGGTTCGATTTGAGAGACGAAGGCCATGTTAAGACAAGCTTTATCAAGCATTTGTCGGGTTGTGATACCCGTATTTAACTCAGTAATAATGTTGTCAATTGGATGGTATTGATAAGTTCTCCACTCTTTTGGTAAATATGAATGAGTATGCTCCTCTTGAGATGGTAGGTTATCAATCATTTTCAATTGCTCAATATCAGTTATATATTCAATAATATAAATTTCATTTGAAGAAGAAATTGGTAGTTCCTCATAAGGAGTTATCATATCTTTTATCTCAGCATTGGTTTCATCAAGAGATACATGAGATTCTTCCATGGCTTGTGTTCTTTTATTAAAAAAATTTGTAAGTCTTATTGTAAGAGAGTAGCCTAGGAAGATGCCTTCATCTGCTTTTGCATCAAACTTGCCCAAGTTATCCTTTCCATTATTTAAAACAAAACATTTACAACCAAATACATGCAAATGAGAAATGTTTGGTTTTCTACCTTTAAAGAGTTCATAGGGGGTTTTCTTGAGAATCGGTCTTATGAGAACTCGGTTCGAAACATAACAAGCAGTATTTACTGCATCTGCCGAGAAATACTTTGGGAGGTTAGTTTCATTCAACATTGTATTAGCTAGTTCTTCTAAAGACTTATTCTTTCTCTCTACAACACCATTTTATTGTGGTGTTCTAAGAGCAGAAAAGTTGTGATTGATACCAAGATCATCATAGAATTCTTCAAAAGAAGAGTTTTGAAATTCTCCTCCATGATCACTTCTTATAGCAGCAATTTTATGTGCTTTTTCATTTTGTACTCTTTTAGCATAAATTCTAAAGGCTTTGAATGCCTCATTCTTATGCACTAAAAATAGAGTCCAAGTGTATCTCGAAAAATCATCTACTATAACGAGGGCATAGTAGTTACCACCGTAACCCTTTGTCCTTGGGGGGCCAAACAAGTCTATATTTAGTAACTATAATGGTCTATCAGAAGAAACCATATGCTTTGGTTTGAAAAAAGTTTTTGTTTGTTTACCCATTTGACAAGCACTACATAGTTTGTCTTTAACAAACTTCATTTTGGGTAAACCAACAACTAAGTCTTTCTTTATAAGTTTGTTCAAATGGTCTATGTGAATATGAGCAATTATCCTATGCCATAGACATGCATCATGATTATCGTTTGCAACTAAACATGTTATTGGTAAAGATGAATCTGTGTCAATCATATATATATTGTTTATTAAGTTCAAGACTTAATGTTGAAACTTTAGTTTCAAGAGCAACACGTTTTTGACATGAGGAAGAAGTGGGTTTTTCAATATCTTTCTTTAGAACTTTGTTATGGCTTTCCAAAATAAAAACTTCATTTTTATGTTTTAGAAAAAGTTTGGAAAGCTTAACATATTCTTGATGTAAATCATTGAAAGCATTTTGTAACTCATCATATGAAAAAATATCATTTGGTTTAGAGTTACTAACCTCATATTCATCATTTGAATTGTGTGAAGCCGTCAATGAAATATGTGATTGCTACTTAATTCTGAGTTCCGCATTTGAACCATCATCTTTATCTTCTGATATAACATTTGTTCTTCAATGCTTCTTGTCCTTCTTTCTTTTGCAAGTATGATGCTTTTGTAGGGCTGGACAAGCACATTCAAGATGGTCTGGTTTTCTGCGTATAGAGCATGTAGATTTTTGCTTTGATGTTGATGCTTCACCATTCGTTGTAGTCCTTTGTACTTCTTTGGCTCCATATATCCTTTCTAAAGTGTCCTAAATTTCTTTCGATGTTTTGCAACTTGACACTCTAAGGAATTCTTTTTCTTTTAGAGCTGACACAAGAATGTTTTTGGCTTTAAGGTCCTATTGGACTTTATTTTTATCTTCAACGATCCATGAACATTTTGGTTTTGGTTGTTTAACCCCATTAACAATCATGTATGGTATGAATGGACCTTCTTCTATTGAGTCTCATATATCTAAGTCTTGAGATTCTATTAAGATTCTCATTCTGATTTTCCAAAAATCTCCAACAAAAGTTGGAGGGCGGTTTATGTTATAACCTTCTCCTAGGAATGATCATGTGGCCATCTTTGATGTAGGATCAGTTTTGAAAAACTTACTCAAAATAAAGCTCTGGTGCCAATTGTAAGACTGAGATTGCAACTAAAAGGGGGGTGAATTAGTTGACTAGAAATTATGACCACTTTTTCTGCAAAATGAAGAGTTAAAGTGCAGCGGATAATATTGCAGAAAATAAACAAGAATAAATCAAAGAGGTAAGGGGGAAAAGAGTACACTAATGTTTTATATTGGTTCACCTTCTTGTCCACTGAAGGCTACGTCCAGTACTCTTGCAGCACAAAAGATTTTCCACTAAATATTACGAGTTTTAATTACAATATCTCATCCTGAGATCTCTGTAACACCGCGAATTTTACGATTTCGAATTATAAGGTTTTATTAATATTTTTATTAATTATATATTCGAAAATGAATTTATGGGCATTTTCAGTAAAGAATTAGACGAAACTCTAGTTGAGTTTTAGTCTTGTAATTTTATTTCCTATTTTGTGGTAAATTTTGGTAATTTTCGGAGACAGTCGGTTCTGAACCACTGTCGAGGTCGAAATCCACCCAGTACGGCTCAAAAAGTAGTTTTTTAGTTCCGTAACTCGGAATCGAATTCTGATCGCACCGTTGGCTTCGTAATTTCATTTCGAGTCAATATAGACCCTGAATACACCCATACCTATTTTCTAAATATTTTCACTCGGAATGCCGAAATCCGAAATTCTAATCGGATATTACGATCGGGCGATTTATAATATTCGATCGAGTATTAGCCGATATTACTCGAGCATGTTTATCGCACGTGTCCGCGAAGTGGTCGTTTCGCATTGGGATGCGAGATTTGCCTTTCCATAAAGCAAACCTCACATCAACCACCCTAATGTCATAGGAAATCATCATTAGCCACCCTAGGAGATTTGTCATGATGGCCTAGGGGGAAAATCTGATTTCCTTCTCTCCCCTTAAACCTCCTCATTTCACACTTCACTCACACACTCTCTCATTTTCAACTTTGCAAGGAGAAGGTGAATATCTCTTCTCTCATTTTTCACCTTTCTTCTTCCATCTTCAAATTCCATCTTCAATCCTTGATCTCTCAACATTCAACCAATGGATGTTGATGAGATTTAAGTATGATGTTCATGAGTATGTTAAGAACATATTCAACCGTTGAAATTTTCTAAAACGCTTTCTAACTCATTTTCTCTTCAAAACCGAAAACGGTGTTGTTCTTGAACTCATGAAAATATTTTGTTGAAACCATGAACAACTTGTGTTCATGGAGTTGTTATAATGTTGTATTACATACATTTTGTTGGAACAAGTTGGAAAAGTAGAAACTTTTGTTAAAAAGGATGTTAAGGTTTACTTTTGTTTCAGGATTTTAATGATGTCTCGCTTGAGCGAGAAGAGGCCTCGCTTGGGCGAGGAAGGCTTAAGTTTAATTGAAATTTAAAGATGAATTGTCGCTTGGGCGAGAGGGCCTCGCTTGAGCGAGAGATGCCCAGTTTTAAAATGGTATGGTTGATTGAATTTTCGCTTGAGCGAAGGGTCCTCGCTTGGGCGAGAGACAGTAATTGTGTTTGACTATTTGGATTGATTGGTTGAGTATGTAATAACCCTAGTAAGGGTATGTGATATAAACTACTTTGGTATAACACCGTAATTGAATTAAAAAGTAAAGTATTCAAGGTGTTGGAATTAAATAGTCAAACTCGGAAATTAATTTTAAAGAAAGTAATCCGAGAAGGATGTATGATTTAGGGCGATGCCCAGAAAAGGATACGTGATACCACGGAGCGAGATCGTCTGACCGTAAGTGGCTTGGTCTGGGACCGTCCAGGGTGATTCAGCGATGGTCGTAGTGGTAGGGACGTTACCCTTTGAGTTATGATGTGAATTGGGGCA